>NC_056743.1:1465807090-1465987090 GCF_019279795.1 Protopterus annectens
TCATTCATTCCTTACACTTGACACGGTTGTTCAGGATTTGGGAAGTTATGCATATAGTGCCCTAACTTTTGACCAACAATTGCCACTGTCATAAGAAAGTCCTTGTATATCGCACAGCTAACAAATGGATTGTGTCTAATTCTAGAAATGTCATTGCCCCATTTACTCAGCCTTTATTAAGTTTTTCACTGAGTATAATGCCCACTTTAGTCTGAATCTGTTTAAAGAGACTGAACAACTAGAATTTCCATAGAGTTACTTTATAAAAGGATACAGGGTTTAAACAATATGTCCTTCATGAACTGATTCAAAGCCCTGTTACTATATTTGATATCCTACAGACTGCTAAGAGATGACCTGTGTCTGACTTACAAAGCATCCTCAGTCCCAGTAATAATGGCTTTCCTACACATTAGCAAGTCAAATGGCATCAGAAATACTCTATCTACGGACCGAAACTGTTTCTGCAACATCAACAGAATGGTGTGGAGCGACAGCCTTATGTTGCTGATGAAGCTGCTGCATAGAAGCGACTCCCCATCCCTGTAAAACAAAGCTCATCCATGTTGATATTCAAGTATAATCAGGATCTATGGATAGGAAAAAGAAACTTTAACTACGACCTTTCTCATGGCTACTAATGGATAGAGTCAACTCCTAAGTCCCATGCATGGGTCCAGTCATATTATCTATGGTACGATCCAGGTTATTCTGAATTAGAATGATATATAATTATTGAACATGGGATGGGTAAGGGCAAAATAACACCTACTGGGTTAGGTTAATTTAGGCATCAAAAGAGAAACTGGCTTGATTTAACATGGCTCATAACCACAGCTAGCATAGTACTGTCTTATCAATCTTTGAGAGAATGAATAAATAAGCCAATAAATAAACAAATAAATAAATAAACAATCACATCAATGCAGGCAAAGCAACTACAGCAAGCTAAACACAGGTGCAAATGTACATATAAACACACACACACACACACACACACACACACACACACACACACACACACACACACACACACACAGTATAATGCCCACATTTGGCATGAATCTGTTCAGACACATGTAACAACTGGAATGCTTACAGAGATACTTTACTAAAAGGATGCAAAGTCTAAAGAACATGTCCCTCATGGACTGGTGCAAAGCCCTGTTACTATACTTTTTATCC
Source organism: Protopterus annectens (assembly GCF_019279795.1). NCBI lineage: Eukaryota > Metazoa > Chordata > Ceratodontiformes > Protopteridae > Protopterus > Protopterus annectens. The sequence goes on from NC_056743.1 coordinate 1,465,808,276, forward strand.
TATAGATTGCTAAGAGATGACCTGTGTCAGGCTTTCAAAGCATCCTCTGATCCAGTAATGATGTTTTTTCTACACATTATCAAGTCAAATGACATCATAAATACTCAGTCAAGGGAGTTAAACTTCTGCAACATTGACAGAATGGTTTGGAGGGACAGGTTTATCTCGCTGATGATACTGCTGCCTAGAAAAGATTTCCCATCCCACAAAAACAAAACTCATCCCTGTCCATATTCAATTGCAACCTGGATCTATGGATAGGAAACAGAAAGTTTAATCCCGGACTGCCTCGTGGACTATTAATGGAGAAAGGCAACTCCTAAATCCCATGCATGGGTCCTGTCATATTATCTGTGGTATGTTAACAGTTATTCTCGATTGTAGTGATATACAATTATTGACCATGGGATGGGTAAGGTCAAAATAATACCTGCTGGGATAGGTTAATTTAAGAATCAAAAGAGAAATTGGCTTGACTTAAAATGTCTCGCAACTGCAGCTAGCCTAGTACTTTCTTATCAATCTCTGAATGAATGAATAAATAAATTAACCAATAAATAAATAAATGAACAATCATCTTAACACATGCAGTATAACTACATCAAGACAAACATGGGTACAAACGTATATACACACACACACACACACACACACACACACACACACACACACACACACACACACACACACACACACACACACACACACACAATGTTAACTAACATTATTTAACTATTAAAAGATTCATTCTGTTTTAAGGAATGGATATAGCTATCAAAGGCAGGCAACTGAACAGGGCCACTGTCACAAACCACAGTGTATTATTATTATTATTATTATTTATAAAAAAAGTATTTAATGAAAAAAACATGTATTTGTCTGAGTTAGGTCACATATGAGCATAGATTACTTTCACTTGAATCTCATGCTGCCTCAGGCACCAGGCACTTGATGCAGTGCAAAACAAAAGGGGAACAGGAGCACACCTCTCAACTGTCCAGATTTTCACAGAATGTCTAGATTTAGTGTCATAGTTTTGGTCAGTCCCTCATAAAGTGTGTAGGTTTACAAAAAGCATAGAGGATTGAAGTAGCTAAATAATGATATACATTTAAGTTTCAGACTTCATATCTTTCAGAAAAGGCAGCAAACAGAAATCATGTCATTCTATCAGCCATCTAAGTGTATAAGAGCAATATTTAAAATCTATCCCTATTTTTGGGCCCTTGTCCCTATTATTTAAGGCTTTGTCTAGCTTTGTTGTGCTAAGAGGTTAAGATGTATGGGAGTCTGCTGCTTTGTCCAGCAGCTGAAACAGACCACACTGAAGCACAATTTTGCCCTCAGAAATGCCTCATATCCTGTTGGAATTTATGTTAAAAACCTGAGCTGTTTTGGAATTAGCCCAGATGTATTCAAGTAAGACAATTTTTAAGAGAGAGGGAGTCTACACGTCCTACCGCACTTATGCTCAGTTTTGTGTCCTGAAATGAGAAAGATAACTATTTTTAAGTAACATCTGAAAAAGTAAAATTTTATCAAGACAGGCAATGTGCAGTTAGTTCTCTAAACTGGACCATAATAGATGTCTATTATCACCATCTGATGCTGGCTTTTTGTCGTGTGGTAAATCCAGTCTTACCTACATACAGGAGTGGATTACTGCTCTTACACAATCTTCTGGATTTTCCTGGTTAGGGGTCGCCACAGTGGATCACCTGTCGGCTCATGATTGGCAGTGGAGTTTTACAGTGTTGAGTAGCAAGCCCGGCGCCCAACCTTCCACAGAAGGCACACACATGCACACACTCATGCCTAGGGCCAGTTTAGAGTGTCCAGTCCACCTACAGCATGTCTTTGGGAGGAAACTGGAGCACCCGGAAGAAACCCATGCAACCACATGGATGACATGCAGACCCCACACAGAAGGCACCCCAGCTGAGGATCGAACCGAAGAGCCTCTTGCTGTGAGGTGGCAACGCTAACCGCTGCACCACCGCAACCACCCATTTTGCTATTACACAATGCTATTCTTAAAATAAAAAGAGAGGCATAACTTAACTTTTTAAAATACTGGCCTTGTAAATGGGTATTTTATTATTCCTCTATATCTTCTAGTTTTTGATTGATTTATTGTGCATTAGTGGAGTATTTAAAGCTCACACCTCAACAGTACATCACTGAAATGCAACTTCCATTTCTTTATTTTTACTGCTTTTCATGCTGGCTGTGGACTCAAAACTAAAAGCAACTGTAGTAATTCTGTATCCCTAGCAGAATGAAAACTAGAATGGACAATAGTAGCCTGTCAGTAACAGTTCCCCAACATACATGGAAAATAGTTGACTCCAATGTATAAGCTGATTCCAGTGGCATATTTCATTTATAACCCACTCAGACAGAGCTTAGACATTGGGATCATCTGTGTGTACTGGGAGGAACAGTACAGAAATAAAGTAAAAATAAAATTGTGCCTCAAGCAGCAGCAGGCTGGTAAGACAAAAGCACTTCATGTGCATGTGCTATTGCTTGAGGAACAATTTTTTTGTTTTATTCCTTTTTTTATACTTTTGTGATTTTTTGGTGTTACTTTAATGGGAGCTACAAGATCTTAAATGTTTGCTCCTGATCACCACATTTTTAAAATTTGTTCTATGGGTAATATAGAATTAAAACAGGCAAGCTGATTGCTTTGCTCAGACAGCATGATTGTTTTTGAATAATTTGTATCCCTCGCCTAATAAACATATATTTATTGAACTATTTTCTTTTTGGTGTAGTCTTCCTTTTGTGTGGTCCTGTGAATAATAAATACATTGTACTTTGTTTTTATGTTTCTTTTTCAATTCACTCCATGGTTGTGGAGATTATGTTCCATCTATGAAAATATTTCCTTACTTTTAGTTTTACTTCAATTTCACCATTAATCAGGTGGCTTTAAATCTGCATATATAAAAAGCCGACCACTTATAGCATGTCTGCATCAGGCATAAATGTCAATAATATATTTTCATCTTTTTGGATTTGGTTACAGCTAGCATAATTTCATCCAGCTAACACAGGCATTCCTCATTAACAACATACTTATGTTTGATTTAGGGTCTTTGAAACCACCTCAAAAACAGGCAGATTAGCATTTAGAAAATGTGCTGTTATTGGGCCATAGAGTTCTGCTTCTACTACCCTTGTCTGTAAATGAGGCTACGTTCAGGCTATGTCTGATGTAAACTGACATGTAATAATAACAGCCAGTTCTGATGACATAGACTGCAGAAGGACTGCATTTCAGGGATGAGGCTGGTTAACAATGTTAATCCAGGTGAGAAGTTGTACCTTAATTTGGCTAAAACACACTATGTGTGATTTATTGTGAAATGATATAAACATTAGCAGTCAGATCAATATGCATTATTTTTTTTCAATGGTAGTTTGGACTGTACGATTTGCAGTAAAGGACTTGCAAACATGAGGCTACAGGAGAAAAATCTTCAGCCATATAAAGGAGAAAGTCGATTATTATACTTATGTTTACTTCAGTTTCATCCACACATCCATTAGGCCTTTATCACAGGCAAAATAAATGTAAATGGACCAGTTCAAACTGAAAGTTGCACTACTGCCATAATTTATTATATGTGTTCATTGCAGCTTCAGGAGACAATTTGTTGGGAGACGTATGAGCTGCCAGAGTTTGCTTCTTAATAGCAAAATAATATGAGTTATATCCATGACTAATCATCTTCGGTTATATAGCACTCAGAAACAAACAGTAAAGAAACAAACAATAAATTACACCTACCTTCACATCTCTCACTTGCACTGGTAAAATTCACTGCTCCTGAGAGACTCTTAAATCCAGGTTTGCATAAGCAATAGTAACTTCCGATGGCATTGTGACATAAGGCATTGGTAGGGCATGTACTGTTGTCACTGCATTCATCAATATCTGAAATGCGGGTGTGATATAAAATTAGGAGGTATTCTTTAGAATGCAGTGTTTGCTCACTCTTTAAATATGCTTTATTTTCATGATATTTTAAGATGTTTATAGATCTAGTTATGAAAATGTAACAAAGAAAAACAGATAAATCCCTGCAAGCTTCTCTGTGCACTTTGTATCCTGACTCATATTCTGAACACCTGATCCATAAATATCATGCATGATTATATGCAAAAGAATGCATTTGGTACACCATGTAAACATTCAGAATTGTAGCATGATTCCATTCATCCATCCATCCATCCATCCATCCTTCCATCTGTTCAGCCATCCATCAATTCACAACTCCTTTTTTCCACGTTTTGCACATGAGGTTAGAGTGTCACTTCAACAGTCTTGTGCAAATGTTCATACTAATGGAGGAAGAGCCTTGACACAGTTGATCTTCCATAAGATGCATATGCACATCTATGGACAACTTAGAGTGTATAATCCACCTTCTACATGTCTTTGGAATGTGTTAGGAAGCCAAATCACCCAGAGAAAACTCACACATATGCAATGAGGACATTCATACTCAACACAGAAGGCATCTCAGCTGAGAATGAACAGGAAAATATCTTGGTGTGAGGCAACAATGCTACTCACTGCACCAATGTATCACCCCATGACTCATAAACCCAAGTTAGCCCAATATTACACACCACACTCTTGGAACATAACCTCAGTTATAGCAGTCTGAGCATGCACAACTACTCTAAATCTTCATTCAAGTTGATTTATCTGTCTTTTATACTAGGACACATGCTGTTAAATGTCTTGAGTGATGTTCAGGGAATGTATTTCTGGATTGTTATTTAAGCATATTTTGTTTATATCTGTCATATGTTAAGCTATACATGTTTTATAATTAGAACAGATGATATTGGAGACCACAGTATCTTTTGCAGCTAACAAAAAATGGAATGATAAGGAGAGTGATGTGTATATTCATTTAAGGTAGACAATGATAGAAGTTATTTGTCAGATGCATGACACCACCATCTCCAGGGTATTATTTAATTAACTTCTACAGAGATATACCCAGTGTCTAATGATTTAATTATTTGCATAACTGGTACTATGTGCCACTGTCCAGACTGTCAGCATGCCTTGCTCCATTGTACAAAGTTTAGTAATAAAACAGGAGGTGAAGATGGTGGCCTATAATCAGATTTCCCAGTTCCCCTGTCACAGCTATGTGAGACTCAGATAGGTTTCTGCCATTTTTCCTAAAAATAATAAAGCAGAAGTATAATAATTACATATACTCTTGCATATAATGTACATAGGTGCAATACTCAGCGGTTCGATTCATGTGTCTGTGAACTGATGAAGGTGGTAAGGACCCTGATTTGCATATCAGTTCCATACCCGGACACATCCTTATACACAACTGAGTACGCACATATGGACTAAATTAATGGGGGTTTATGAATTGCACAGCATGCTGGTTGGAAGGCTTCTGGTGTACAAGCCCTAATAATTTGCATGTGTGGTTTAGGAATCTCACCCACTACTCCATACATAGAACCATTAGTGATTATTGCATCAGAATGAATAATAAAGCCTAAGATACTTAAGGCACAAAGACAGTAATATTCCTTTTGACATTGATCTATACTAGTGAGTCATGAGACACCAACACATCAGATTCTAATGAAATATAATTTCACTGCAAATATCACCATTATCTATGCTGTCAGATCTGATTACTTTCTAACTAATTAGTACTGACTCGATTATTTCTGTTCTTTTTTCTTTAATGGCATGTTACTCCTCCAGAGTGTAAGTCAGTGCCATTCTTTTTTGTTACTCGACTGGTGTGTTAATCTTAATTTTCACCATACATTGAGCCTTTCATACCTGCTGGGAAAAGCCACTTCTTTCACCTTTAAAACCTCCATGATTTCTGGCAGAATTCTATCTGCTCTCCTTGCTAACAGAACTCAGCACATGGGGCTCTCTGGTCTACTCCTGGTGCATTAATCTTTGGGTGCACCAGCCCTGATTTATTGTCTACATCCCTTGATTATTTGGACTCAGACTGCACACTCCTGCCACACTGACCACCCCTTGCCACCAACCACATTCTTGCTCACCTTATGTCTGTCATTTATTTGTTCAAAAAAGTGTAAAAGTAGAAACAGTATGACAATCAGCTCCTCTTGATCCACACTACCCTTCATAGTGCAATTTTAAACTCTCTAAGGACAATGCAACTGACATTATGGCAAAAGGTGTGGAAACGTCACAGCTAACAATCTCTGCTAATATGCTCAATACCTAAATTCTGCTAAATTGTTAAATCACCCTTGGGATCTTTAACGTTATAATGCACAGGGACTGTGTTTCCACTATGTCTTTTTGTGCTTATCTAGATCGCCATTCGCTCTTTTTCCCTGCTCGCTTTCTTCGTTGTTTTTTTTCCTAGCTTACTTCCTTTTAACAACTCAGCAAGGAGCAAAACTCTTCCATAATATAACAACGCTTTTCAAAGGAGACTGAGGTGCTTTAAGACATTTGAGGTACATCCTGCTTTTGACCATCTCAAATCTCTTACTGCCTTTCACTGGAAAGTTTTCTTTCTTTGTCATTTGTTGTTTCTTTGGTTTTCTTAATAAAGTAGAAATTGAGCGAATACCTACTGATTTTGGTCCACACTTCCTTACATATTGTTTTTACTTTTTATTTTTCATGGGAGAAAATCAGAAATTTGAACTTAAGCCCTTTGTGAAGGACACTGCTGTTAATTTCCTCAAGGTTGACAGTATGCACAACCCCCATTTGGTTGCATCATTGCCATACAGAGTATATGTCCACATAGCGAATAATACTTTGGATAAGTCCAGGTTGGATGATGAGTTTGAGAAGATCAGGGACAAAGTACTCAGCAGGGGTTATGATGAATATATTCTAAGCTCTGCCGAGAACAAGGCTAAAAAAAGTGTTAGGAATAGCTCACACTATATATTGTGGGACAGTACTTATGATAATTTGGAAAAATTTATTAAATTTTTGAATTTTTAGTATTGCATTTTCTATTTATGCAACTAATAATAAAAGGAAGGACTTATTCTTTGGATATATGTTTTTCTAAAGGTGAGGTGTGTTTAAATTTAAAATGATCTAGATTGTTTTCCAACAATTATATTGAATATACTAGTAATCACCCAAGGAATCTATTTGTTAATATTTTTAAGGGTCAGATTATCAGGGCTATACGTATGACTTCCACATATTCTGAAATGATGGAAGAGGGAAAAATTTTATTACGCTTCTTTTTTTATTTTGTGAGGATATGAATACAGAGGATTATGATGACATGGTGACAAAAAACAATAAAAAAAAAATGGGAAAAAATAACAAACAGGAAAAAAACAAACAACACACAAAAACAAAACAAGAAACAACAACAACAGACAGTCAGATCAACAGACAGATTGAATAGTTGATATGTCAAGCGTATGTGAAAGAATATTAAAATAAAAGATTGGAATATAATGCTTGGAAAATCTTTTTTTATAAATCTTTTGATTGATCATGGTGTTTGATACAGATGGATGGAAACCAGTTTTATTTATATTTAAAAAACATTTTAGAAACAGTATAGAGGGGATAGAAGCTTAAAGCGAGACATAGACAGTAATGTGGTAATTGTACAATTGTGAACATTAGACATGCATATGGAAAATTAAAGCAATTACATACAATTATATACAAAAGTCTACACTGTAACGTATTATACGCAATATCGCGATATTGAGGAAAGTGCAATGCAGTATTACAATTTAAAGACTGCAGAAGAGTTCAGTTAAAAAGAAATGATAAAGATCAGGAATTTGGAAGGAGAAGTTAAGGATAAAATGTTTTTTGTAAATAGATTCTCACCTTTCTCAGAGATTCTGAGGAAATTAGTGGATAGATTCTTGCCCATTATTTTAAATGATGCCAGCCTCAAGGGATTGTTCCCAGATAGGGTTACCTTTTCTTATAGTAGATTTATGAATTTGAAGGAATTGCTAGGTATAGGTACGGTAGAGAGGGAAATATGAGAAGGTGTAGTTTCCATTATGGCAGGTGTAAAGTGTGTGATAAGATCAGAAATATAGATGGGGTTAATATTAACGGTAGGACATATAGGGCCCTGGATCAATATAATTCTGAATCTTGGGGGGTGATTTATATAACTGGTTGTGGATGTTCACCAGTCAAGTGGTATATAGGGCAGACTAAGACAGCAATGAAAAAAGAAATTATGGAGCACTTGGGAGACATCAGGAGAGGTAGATTAGAAAGCCCAGTAGCAGAGCATTTTAGGGAATATCATGGTGGTTCAGATTCCACTTTCTCTTACAGTGTGTTAGCTAAGCCTATAGCTTGCCAGGGAGAGGACGTTTTGAATAGTTTAATGTTGTTAGAAACAAAATGTATTATACATTTTGGTACCTCATATCCTAGGGGTTAAATCTGGACATTAATCTAAATGTGGGGTAAGAAGTACAGTTGGATTCTTCATTGTCTGTATTTTTAAAGTGTTATAGTTTTTCACTTGTTAGGGAACATTATTGAATTTTTCTAAAAAAATATGTGCAATGTCATTCTAAAAAATATGTGCAATGCAACTTTAAATATTTATATGTATATTTTAAAGGATTTATATGATGGTAATGGGAACTGGTTAATTAATTAATTAATGGATTTATTATGCAATTAAGGGATGTATAAAATATGTGCTGTATGGCGTGTTAATTATTCCTTGAAGGCGTAAGCCATGCCACCGGATGCACCAGTAAAGAATTTTTCCTTACTGTTCTGCGGTTTTCATGTTTTTTTTGGACATACTTATGCCTCCCTTACCAGGCTAAACAAAGAGAAGATCACAGTGCACTGTCTGTCTGGAACCAGGATCTGCTAGATCATGCATGCACTTAGGTCTTTAAACCACAAGTACCAGTATGGAACAGCCATAGTCCATGTGGGTGTAAGCGACCTAAGATATACCTCACTGGACTATATAAAGAGAGACAGGATGGAGCTCTCTGAATATGTGTCCCTGGTGGGTATGAATCTAGCCTTGTGTAGCATCCTACCTTCATCTATGATGATGACACAGTACCAGCAAAAATTCACCAATTGACTTGTTTCTAGTGCCACTTGGCTTTTGGATACTGACAAAAACTTCATCTATCCCTGCAATGCCTTTTTTAGGCCATGCCAAGCTGTTAAACCCTGCAATGTAACAAAATTCACTCATGACTACCTAAAAGCACAGCTGTTCAATGTTAGGATTTAAATAAAAAAAAAAAAAAAAACTACACTCTCTGGAAGCATTCCTTACCCTGGAGAATGCAGATGTATGTACAGTCACAGAAACATGGTTCAGAACCATAGAAAGTACCCAGGCTATCCCCCTCGGCTCAGGATAATCAAAGGGAGGAGGTGTCTCAGTGTTCATAAAGGGCAAGTACACTGTTAGAGTGGTCCAACAACATGACTCACTTGAGCTACTCCATGCTCAACTAACCATAGGTGTGACCACCCCCACCCCCCTAGCATATCCTTCCAGCTAGAGATCCCCTGACATGAGTCTGGAAAACCACACCTCCTACTTAAACCTACTGGAATCTGTTAACATTCAGCCTAACACTATACTTGTGGGTGACTTCAACTACCCGTCCATAAACTGGGAGACTTATACTACGCATAATTCTCTTTTGCTCAGAGGTTTCTGACCTTCAGCAATGCAAACTCCCTGGAGCAACTAGTTAGCCCCCAACTACAGGTACACATATCTTAGCCTACTACTCATAAACATGGGGGGATGCTGCTCCCTCCTAAGCATTAACTCCGTCCTGGTATGATCTGACCATAAAATGATATCCTTTAGTATTATACCTAACCTAGAACCCATATCAAACTCCAAAACATGTTAAGAACTTTATTAAGGCCAATGACCTCAAACTAAGTGACAGCTTATTAAACTTCCAAGCCCCTCAGAACCCAGATGACACTGAGGCCTACTCTGAGCTATACATAAAAGCACTGTATAAGCCATAGGGATTATTATCATGGGTCTGATCAGTAACAACATAGGAACCCTCCAAAAACTGGACCAGACCCAATTTCACTTTGTCAGAGGGAGGTCTTGCCTGCGCAATCTGGTGGACTTCTTAAAAATAATCACCAGGCCATGGATGAGGGCAAAACACTACATACCACTTATCTAGACTTGGTCAAAACTTTCATCACAATCACCCACTCAGGGATCATAGATAAACTTATTGGGTTAGGTATGAACTCCTACATCAGCAGATGGATAGCCAAATGTCTCACTGACAGGACATATGTTGTCCAGATAGGTGAATCCACTTCCAATAGGAAGTCTGTTATTGGTGGTATCCCACAGGGCTCAGTGTTGGGACCCCTCCTGTTTGGTATATACTTCTCTGAAGTGAAGGCCAATGTTGAGGGTCCTCTGGCTCACCAAGTTTGCTGACGACTGTAAGCTGGGAGCAATCGCTGAATACCCAAATGATGCTGATATCCTACAGACAGGCCGAAAAATGACAAACAACTGGTGCCAAAACCATGGTCAGAGACTAATTGCTAAACTATTGCATGTTCATACCCTTCAGTAAATTAGAAATCCCTAAAAATTATAATATTGATAGCACACCCGTAGAAGAAGACCCAGTGGTGAGGGACCTAGGAACACATATAGATACTAACCTAAACTTTGACCACCAGGTAGCTAAAGTAGTGAGAAAATCCTTCTATGTGGATCAACTTATAAGTAAAGGCATGACATCAAGATCAAATGAAGTCATAGTTCCATTGTACTTGGTCATCATCAGGACCATTGTCGAGTACAGTGCTCCCTTCTGCATGTACCTAACCAGGCACTTACACCAAATGGAGTGGCACCAGAGGTGTTTCATTAAAAAAATACAAGGATAAGACATGTCTTATGCAGACCGACTAAAGGCCCTAACCCTTTACTCCATCCCATATTGGTTACTATAAGTGGACATATTCCTGGCGTACAAGGAATTCTCTGATCCAGCTCTGATGAAAATGGTACATATTTGAAAAAATATTTATACAAGGATAATGCATTCCATGTAGTTGAACCTTATTTCTGACTGCAGTAGAACTTGCTAAAGAGACAGATTCATATCCCAAAGGCTGCCTTGTCTATAGAATAAACATCCCATCTTTGTATAACAAAGCATATCCCTCACTCTCTTCAAAAAGAATTTGGATAAATGGATGGAGAACTGTAAATTCACTCCTGGGGTACCGCCCAATGTCTCTTATGGACAGAGGTAGTCTGTAAAATGACTCATGGCTCCAACACCCAAAGACCCACTACCCCAATACTACTCCATCCCATATCTGGGGAATTAAGATATAATACTGCCATATCCTGGGTATTATTGGCTAGGTTTGTAAAGGCTCTTGTGCCATTAGCCTAGCAATGACCAATGAACCTATGAACCTATGAAGCAGTGTAATAACATGCTTAGCCTTGCAAAGAATACCAAAGAAATTAATTAACCAGTAACTCCCAGGTTTAATAAAGGAACATCCTTTATGTAAGAACATCACAACCGTTGTTCTTCAACTTTGGAAATGAAGTCAGTGAATAAACTCCAGTTGAAGGGATAATGCAGGAGGCTTGTTAGAAGGGACTTCATACTTCCTAACAGACATTCATGGTTACTGTCAGGAAGACAGTAATTGATATTTAATTTTGAAAATCAAAGGAGCTGATCCAAAGTGATTTTGTGAGTGTAAGGTGAGTGGGTATGTATGTTTGTGGGTGAATCATTAGGAAACATTGGAGGAAGGAACAGATGAGGCTGAAAGAGAATTTGTCTGAAAAAACTATTAACAGTGTCCACAGTGTCAAAGAAATTGGTGCTGTTAGAGGTAAGTGCATACATAGTTGTTATTTATCTCTAAATCTCCTAATACAGATAGGGGTAGTTGTCTTTTAAATTAGTTGCAGTCTTAAGTTCATAGTTGGCCTAATATTTTCCAATGCAGGGGCAGCTTATGGTACCAGACTGCTGTGTCGCAGCCTCCTCCCCTATTCATTTAAAAAAATGTTTACTTAGTAATTTTTTACACACTGTTAACAGTCTGAACTACAAACTAGTGTGTAAATGCGAAGAAGCGAGTAAGGCTGAGTAAGGAGAAAGTTACACTCAGTTGCTTATCAGGGGCTAGGATCTGTCACATTACACATGCACTCAGGTCATTGGACCACAATTACCAATATGACTCAGTCATAATGCATGTAGGAGTAAATGATCTGAGACATACCTCCCTATACTATATGAAGAGAGACATCATGGAAGTCTCAGAGTATGTGTCTCAAGCTGGTATGAGCCTAGCATTGAGCAGCATTTTGCCTTCTCCAAGACTGATGCCACAATACGAACAAAAGATGATGGACTTTAATAATTGGCTTAATTTCTGGTGTCATTCTAAGTGGGTGCAATATTTGTCAGCATGGAAGGAGATGGTCAACAGACCATGCTCCTTTTCCAGGGATGGTCTGCACCTCTCCCCTCTAGGCTTTCGAATATTAGCTAAAACATTGTCTTCCCCCCATAGTGCCCTTTTAGGCAATGCCAAACTGAAAGTACTTCTGACATAGCAAGACAAAACCAAGAAAATATAAAGATATTACTGGTCAATGCTAGGAGTCTAAACAAAAGATTCCACTCCCTAGAAGTTCTCTTCACCCTAGAGAATGTTGATATCTATGTGGTCACTGAGACATGGTTTAAAGGCATGGAGAGCACATCAACAGTGCACGGTTATAATGCCTTCCAACATTTAGGTCAGCTATTTCACAGGCAGGGACTAAAGGTGCAGGTGTCTCTAGTTACATCAAAAATAAATATACTTCAAGGCTGTTCAAACAGGAAAATGCATTTCAGCTGCTACATGTTCAAATCATCATACGTAAAATCCAGTACCATCTCCATGCAAGCTATAAGTCCAGCTCTGTGACCCAGGAAACCCATACCATGAATTTAAACTTATTAAAAACACTAACCATTCAACCCAATACCATATTCATGGGTGACTTTAATTACCCCACTATTAACTGGGAATCTTACACGACACCAAATGTACACCCACAGAGATTCCTTGATTTTATAAACACAAACTCCCCGGACCAGATAGTTAATACACCAGCCAGGCTGCAGCCATACTGGATCTGGTCTTCACTAATATGGGAGACTGCTGCACACCCCCAATCGTAATGCCTTCCCTGGTATGGTCAGACCACAAAATGCACTCCTATGAAGTAAAAATAAAACCTGGACCCCCCAGCTAAACCTGGAATATTGAGGAACTACTGTAAGGCTAAGGTCCCATTATTAACTACCTGGCAAAATGTCAAGCCCCATAAACCATGAGAACACTGCTGCCTAATCAGAACTGTTCACAGAAACCCTGAACAAGCATGTTAATTGCTGCATAGAGGCAGCTATAGCCTCCAGGAAGAAGTGCAGAACTAGCTCCAAAACAAGCCACCCTGGTGGAATCACAAAATCAATAGGCTGCATAACAGGAGGAAGAAAATCATGGCAAAAATTAAGAAGTGCAGTACCCAGCAAGATAAAATCACTCTCATCAAACTAAGCAGACAACTCAGAGGAGAAATAAAGTCTACCAAAGCCAAGTCTGAGGTAAGTTTGGCCTCCAGGCCAAAGGCAGCAACAAAGCATTCTTTAACATTGTCACAACCTCAAAGGCAATAAATAATTGTGTGTAGAGCTCATTGTAAATGGAACCACCTATACTGAGCCAGATGATATAGCACACCTCGTGGCTGATAAATTCAGCTCCAACTTTACCCCTCTTTCTCCCTCAACCTTCACTCAGGAAATACCATCAAATATAACTTCCCCCTACTATCACTAGGGAAGAGGTCCTTAATGCTATCTGTAAAACCAAGAACACTGCATCAATGGGCCCAGGCAATATCCTAGGATGCCTTCTAAATAGCATGAAACATGACCTATCAGGGCCTCTGGAATTATTGTTTAATGTAGCTTCCAAACAAGCTTTGTGTCTTATGAATGGAGAAAGGCAACAGTCATACCTCTGCACAAAGGTGGGCCATCTAGAGACCCTGGAAACTACAGACCCATAAGTCTCACTAATCTTATATGTAAAGCCATGGAAAGAATTATCATAGAGACGATCAACAGAGATATAGTAAACCTCCAGACACTGGACCAACCCAGTTTGGTTTTGTGAAAGGCAGATCATGCCTACTCAACCTGGTGGACTTTTTTGAGAAGGTCAGCAAAGCAATGGATGAGGGCAAAATCATTCACACTTTTTTCCTTGACTTGGCCAAGGCATTTGACACAATACCAAAAATGGGTATTGTTGACAAACTCAGGAGGTTAGGTACAAACCCGTATGTCATCCGATGGATAGCCAACTGGCTCACAGACAGGACCCAGGAAGTTAGAATTGGGGAATCTACCTCTACAAAGAGGCCAGTCTTAAGTGGAATCCCTCAGGGGATCAGTCCTTGGACCGCTCATTTTTGGCATTTACTGCTCAGAAGTCAATGCCAATGTCAGTAGTCTCTGGCTGACTGAATTTGTAGATGATTGCAAATTAGGAGCTATCATTAAATCTCACACTGACACAAATGTTCTTCAAGAGGGGCTGACACAGACAAACAACTGGTGTCAGAGTCATGGACTAAAACTAAATGCCAAGAAATGCATAATATTATCCTTTGGGAAGTCATCCATCCCTAGTAACCATCATATTGACAACACACTCTTTAGAGTTGACCCAGTAGTCAGGGACTTAGGGACAGTTGTAGATAGCACTCTAGCCTTTGACCATCATGTGTCTACAGTGGTGAGGAAATAATTCTATGTTGTGCAACTTATAAACAAAGGTATGGCATCTACATCCAAGGAAGTCATTGTTCCACTGTATGTGGCATTCATCAGACCTATCACTGAGTACAATGCCCCCATTGGTATGTACCTAAACAGGCATACCCAACAATTGGAATGTCCACAGAGGTTCCTCACTAAAAGAATACAGGGCATAAGTAAAATGTCCTATGCTGATTGCCTCAAAGCCCTAACCCTATATTCTGTCTCCTTCAGGCTTTTGAGGGGAAATCTATTCCTGGCATACAGGGCATTGTCAGACCCCACTCTGATGGACCTCTGGCATATCCACAAAACAAACAACACCAGAATTATCCATTCTAAGGACTTAAACCTTGCCTGTGGTATAAAATGGACCTGCTGGAGAGATAGGTATGTATCCCAGACACTACCCTGTCTATGGAATAGGCTCCCCATCCATGTGAAGCAGAGTTCCTCCCTAATGCAATTCAAGGGTAACTTGGACAATTGGAAGGGAAACCAGAAACTCATCCCTGGTTTGGCACGTATGTCTCTAATGGACTCAGGTAACCTGTAAATGGTTCATCTCCAAGGCCCATGCTTACACTTATCAAGGGCATCAGAACATGTCAGAGATTTGGGATGCATGGCTAGGCTTAATAAGGCCTTTGGCCGTTAGCCTAGTTAACAGCTATGAACCTATCTGGAACTCGGAGCAGCTCACATGCATGCTCAAGTTCTGATTAAAAAAAAATACATCTTTTTGGCAACAAACTGTTTTTAAACAGTCTGGATTGGGAAGACTGCAGGTATCCTCAAAGATGCCCAGAAGCCATTGCAGTTTAATGACTGGAAACTTGAGGACAATGGGACTGTTAAGTCAGCATCCAGTCATGTAATCTGTGTACATAGCATGGCTACTGATTAGTCCTGTTAATAGGTTTATAGGTTCATAGGTGTTTGCTAGGCTAACAGCCACAAGGGCCTTTGTAAGCCTTGCCATGCATCCCAAATCTCTGGCAAGTTCTGATACCCTAGATAAGTGTAAGCATGGGCCTGGGAGATGAACCATTTACATGTTATCTCTGTCAAAAAAGACATATGTGCCAAACCAGGGAAGAAATTTTGGGTTTCCCATCCAATTCTCCAAGTTGCACTTGAATTGGGTTAGGCAGGTGCTCTGCTTCACATGGATGGGGAGCCTGTTCCATAGACATGGCAGTCTCTGGGATACATACCTATCTCTCCAGCAGGTGCTATTAATATCACAGGCAAGTTTTAAGTCTTTAGAATGGGTAATTCTGTTGCTGTTTGTTTTGTGGATATGCAGGAGGTCCATATGAATGGGGTTTGACAATGCCCTGTATGCCAGGCATAGATCTCCCCCTCAAAAGCCTGTAGGAGATGGAATACAGGAATAGGGCCTTGAGACAGTCTGCATAGGACATTTTACTTACTACCTGTATTCTTTTAGTGAGGAACCTCTGTCGTTTTTAATTTCTCTAAGCCTTTTGGGTTTCTAATACCAACAGGAATGGACCCCATTCCTAATTGAAAGTACAATTAAAGTTCATGAAATTAGTATTGTTTCGCTCTTTGATGTCAGCAAAAAGTGCTCTTTGCAGCACCCACAATGTACCCAATAATGACTCCTTCTGCAATTTGTACAATGTTACATGAATTGGTAACATATCTAAATAAGATTGTAAATTCTTTTTTATAAGACCAGCTGTTCCTACTACTATTGGAACTGTCTGCATATCTTTCTTCCACATGGCTCTTGTTTCTGCCTGCAGATCCAATTATTTTATGACTTTGTGTCTCTCTGTATGAAAGACACTGTAGTCACTAGGTGTGGCGATTTCAGTGATCAATGCTACTTTTGTCTTCTTTTCTTGGACCACTATATCAGGTTTTCGAGCATATATCTTTTGAACTGTTGGTATTGGGTGATCCCATGTGATATAAACTTCATAATTTTCTATGATTCTTTGTGGATCATGTTTCTAGTGTTTTTCAGCCACTTCGATATCATAATTTTTGCACAATCTCCAGTGTAACAGTCTCGCCACATTATTATGCCTTTCAGTACACAGTCCCTCTGCCATTAGTGCGTCACAGCCAGCAACAAGGTGTGTGACTGTTTCCAGTTCGGTTTTACAAAACCTACATATGTCTGTTTCTCCCACATTTTCAATGGACTTTGTAAACCAGCATGTACTTAGCCCACTATCTTGGGCTGCCAATATTAACCTTTCATTTCTTGGTTTGAATTCACCTCTCCTTAACTATTCCTGCATTCATTCTTGATTAACATCAGGCTCTTCCAGATGTTTTCTATACTTGCAACTATATTTATGTTTTTTTCCACATTTCTTGCCTTCTTATTTGGTCCTTCACCTTATATTCTTTATTTTGTTTTTTAGCACATTCAGTTCCTGCCTGGTTTTTATCCACTTCTGGTTTGATTTTCATTCCTACTTGACATTGATATGCTTCTGCTAAATTAAGCAGAGACGTCATCGTAGATTTATTATCCTCATGTTTCAAAACTTTCACTAAATTTGGATCTCATGAGGTCAATAAATCTGTGTGGAGTCTCACGATTGCAGATCTTATACATGTAATCAATTTCAAGGAGGCCCATCCTTCCTTTAGAATGGGGAATATATAATCTTGGTATGCACTGATTTTTATAAATCATTTGGTGAGCATGAAGCATCCTTCTTGTTTTAATATCCAGTCTATACAACCCTTTTTGGGGCCAGTCAATCACTCCAAAACTATAAGTTAGGAAAGGAAGAGGAAATTGATTTATAGCCTGGATCTTGTTCCTACGTGTCAACGCTCTGTGGACATTCCAGTTGTAGGATAGGGCTGGTTAGGTACATATCAAAGGGGACATTGTACTCAATGATAGGTCTGATGAATGCTTAATGCAGTGGAGCAATGACTTCCTTGCACTTAGATGCCATACCTTTGTTTATAAGTTGTGTAACATAAAATTATTTCCTCACCACTCATGTGATGGTCAAAGGCTAGATTACTATCTATGTGTGCCCCTAAGTCCCTGACTACTCAGTCAGCTCTATGAGGTGTGTTGTCTATATGATAGTTACCATGGATGGATAACTTCCCAGAGAATACTATAATGCATTTCTTGGCATTTAGTTTTAGTCCATACCTCTGATACTAGTTGTTTGTCTGTGTCAGCCCCTCTTGGAGAACATTTGTGTCAGTGTAAGATTCAGTGACAGCTCCTAATTTGCAATCGCCTGCAAATTTATTCAGCCAGAGACCAGTGACATCTGTCTTGACTTCTGAAAAGTAAGTGCAAAAAAGGAGCGGTCCAATGACTGATCCCTGAGGGACTCCATGTGCGACTGGCTCTTTGTAGAGGTGGACTCCCCAATTCTAACTTCCTGGGTCCTATCTGTGAGCCAGATGGCTATCCACCAGGTTACATACAGGTTTGAACCTATCCTCTTGAGTTTGTCAACAATGCCTAAGTGGGTTTTTGTGCCAAATTCCCTAGCCAGGTCAAGACAGGCAGTGTGAACAATTTTTTCCTCATCATAGAAGTCCACCAGGTTGAGTATGCATGATCTGCCCTTGACAAAACCAAACTGGGTTGGATCCAGTATCTGGAGGTTTACTATATCTCTATTGATCATCTCCATGATAATTCTTTCCATGGCTTTACATATAAGACTTGTGAGACTTTTGGGTCTGTAGTTTCCAGGGTCTGTAGATGGCCCGCCTTTGTGCAGAGGGATGACTATTGCCTCTCTCCATTCATGAGGCATGAAACCTGTTTGGAGACTACAGTTAAATAGTAATTCCAGAGGCCCTGATAGGTCATATTTCATGCTATTTAGAAGGTATCCTGGGATATTGTCTGGGCCCATTGATGCAGTGTTCTTGGTCTTAGAGAGAGCATTATGGACCTGTTCCCTAGTGATAGTAGGGGGAGTTATATTTGATTATATTTTCTGAGGGAAGGTTGAGGGGGAGAGAGGAGTAAAGTTGGAGCTGAATTTATCAGCCAGGAGGTTTGCTATATCTTCTGGCTCAGTATAGGCAACTCCATTTACAATGAGTTGTGCACACAATTGTGTATTGACTTTGAGGTTGTGGACATAGTTAGAGAATGCTTTGTGGTTGTCCTTGGCCTGGAAGGCCAAACTTACCTCAAATTTGGCTTTGGTAAACTTTATTTGTCCACTGAGTTGTTTGCTTAGTTTGATGAGAGTGCTTTTATCCTGCTGGGTGCTGCACCTCCTAATTTTTCTATAATTTTCTTCCTCCTGTTATACAGCCTATTGAATTTGTGATTCCACCATGGTGGCTTTTTTTTTAGTTAGTTCTGCACTTCTTCCTGGTGGGTACAGTTGCCTCTGTACAGCTATTAGCATGCTTGTACAGGGTTTCTGTGAACAGTTCTGTAGAGACAGCAGTGTTCTCAGAGTTTATGAGGGCTTAAAATTTTGCCAGGTTCTCAAGTAATAGCAGGAGGTTAGCTTTACAATAGTTCCTGAATATTTAAAGTTTAGCCAGGGATCCAGGTTTTATTTTTACTTCAAATGAGATCATGTTGTGGTCTGACCTTTCCAGGGAAGGCATTACACTAGGGGGTGTGCAGCATTCTCTCATAATCGTGATGACCAGATCCAGTATGGTTGCACCTTGGTTTTGTGTGTGACTATCTTGCCCAGGAGTTTTTGTGTTTACAAAATCCATCTCTCTCTGTGCATACGTTTGGTGTGTCATATAAGATTCCTTAGTTAATAGAGGGATCACCCAGTCACCAAGAATATGGTACTCAGTTGGATGGCTGTATTTAAATAAATTATATATATTTGTTATTTTCTCTATTTCTTAACTGACATCATTAAGTTCCAAGAGAGTGAGCAATAGATGGAGAAAATCATTTTAAAAATCATTTGATCAGATTGATATTTTTTTTATTTTTTTTTTTCTTTCTCTCTGGCGAGACTTGAAAAAGGTAAGAGAGGAAGAGGAAGGCTATTTATACAATTAACCCCACCCCAAAAAATGAATTAAGTTCTCAATTTTTTTTTCTGGCAGAGCCAACCGTAAACTTTCTGCATTTTTTTCATAGCAGGTATCAACCAGATACTAAGTCTATGTGTTTTGGGGGCTGTTGATGACTTTCTTTTTAGTTTTATATCCTTATCCTGTTAGAATAATATACTAGGAGGCAAGGCAAGAATACAATACAATACACTAGTCAGGGTCAACCTAGTGGTCTATTTGTTTTTGGGGGACTACTGACTTTGTTTTTTTTTTTAATATATGGCAGGGGGAGATCATGCTAGTAGTCCGTGTGTGTTTGGGTTTGAGTTGATGAAATTTTTTTTTTTTTTTTAATCCTGTATCTTAAACCAGATAACCCAGATACTTGTGGGGAATGGGTTGTGTGGGGATTTTTTTGTGTTTTTTTTTGTAACATCCTGGCAGGATGAATCACATCCTGGCAGGCTACCGTGCGCTGGAAAGAGGCTATATGTAAAAGAATATATATATAATATAATTAATTAACCAGGGATACCAACTAGATAATTTTGGAAGCAGCATTGGAGGCTGCTTATTTTTTATCTTTATTCTATAATAAAATAATAAGGTATAAATCAGATGGTAGTGTTTTGGTGTGTTTTGGGATTTTTTTTTTTTGATTTTTTTTTTTTTTTTTTTTTTTTTCCGGGTCAGTCAATATAGATTAGGATAGTGTATGGATGTTTTGTTGTTGAAACTTGGTTGTTGGTGCGTGTGTGTGTTGTGTGGAACTGAAGTAAGATCACCTGCAAACTCTTAACTTTGAGATACAAAAGAAATACAGTAATGTAACTATTGTCTTCTGTTTTCATTATTTTAATTCCTGTAGGCTCAAAGCAGATACTGTAGGTAGGAAATCAGGTTGGGGGTGTGGGCTATACCTAATATTTGTGAGTGAAATGACTGGTCTGACTGTTGTATTTCTGACTTGCTTTGCAAGAGTAATATGCATCTGAATGAAGTAAGATCAACCACAAGCTCTTGTTTATGTGAAAAAAATATGTATATTAATAACTATGTTGTCTTTTATCCTTTTTGTCTTTTAAACTCACAAGATCAAATCAGATGCTGTGGGTGGGGTGGGCAATATGGATGGGACTATGTGTGAATGAAATAACTGGCCCTGCTGTTTACTGTTGTTGTAATTCCAGATTTGCAACACTGTAATAGTTGTCTGTACTTTCAGATGAATTTAATCTAATTATCAAATGTTATGAGTAACCCAGCCACTGGGGATGCACAAGCCAGTGCATTTCTTTGTGCCGGTCCCAAGCCCGGATAAATGGGGAGGGTTGTGTCAGGAAGGGCATCCGGCGTAAAAATTCTGCCACAACACTTATGGCACAAAAATTACATATTTCCATACCGGATCGGTCGAGGCCCGGGTTAACAACAACCGCCACCAGTACTGTTAGCCAACAGGGTGCTGGCGGAAATTGGGCTACTGTTGGCCGAAGGAGAAGAGGAGGGCAAAGGCATGCCTGAAGGCAGGAAGAGAGGAGGAAGGTTAGGAGTGTAGCAGTGAGGGTAGGAACTTTGAATGTTGGCAGTATGACTGGTATAGGAAGAGAGCTAGCTGATATGATGGAGAGAAGGAAGGTTGATATATTGTGTGTGCAAGAGACCAGATGGAAGGGAAGTAAGGCCAGGTGTTTAGGAAATGGGTTCAAATTGTTCTATCATGGTGTGGATGGCAGGAGAAATGGGGTAGGATTTATACTAAAGGAACAATATGCCAAGAGTGTTTTAGACGTGAAGAGAGTGTCTGACAAAGTGATGTTTATGAAGCTCGTAATTGATGGTGTAATGATGAATGTTGTTAGTGCATATGCTCCACAAGTTGGGTGTGCGATGGATGAGAAAGAGAAATTTTGGAGGGAGTTGGATGAAGTTGTGGTGAGTGTACCCAAGGGTGAGAGACTAGTGATTGGAGCGGACTTTAATGGGCATGTTGGTGAAATGAACAGAGGGGATGAGGAAGTGATGGGTAGGTATGGTGTTAAGGAGAGGAATGCAGAAGGTCAGATGATTGTGGATTTTGCGAAAAGGATGGACATGGCTGTGGTGAATACGTATTTTAAGAAGAGGGAGGAGCATAGGGTGACGTACAAGAGTGGAGGAAGATGCACACAGGTGGATTATATCCTATGTAGGAGGGCCAGTCTGAAGGAGATTGGAGACTTTAAAGTGGTGGCAGGGGAAAGTGTAGTTAAGCAGCATAGAATGGCGGTCTGTAGGATGGCGTTGGTGATCAAGAAGACGAGGAGGAGTGTGAAAGCAGTGCCAAGGATTAAATGGTGGAAGTTAAAAAAGGGTGATTGTGAAGTGGAGTTTAGGGAAGAGTTAGGACAGGCACTGGGAGGCAGTGGAGAGTTACCGAATAGCTGGGTAACTACAGCAGAACTAGTAAGGGAGACTGCTAGAAAGGTGCTTGGTGTGACATCTGGACAGAGGAAGGAGGACAAGGAGACCTGGTGGTGGAATGAGGAAGTACAGGAGAGTATATAGAGGAAGAGGCTGGTGAAGAAGAAGTGGGATTGTCAAAGAGATGAAGAAAGTAGACATGAGTTTAAGGAGATGAGGCGCATGGCAAAGAGAGAGGTGGCGAAAGCTAAGGATAAGGCATATGGAGAGTTGTATATGAGATTGGACACTAAAGAGGGAAAAAAGGACCTGTACCGATTGGCTAGACAGAGGGACAGAGCTGGGAAAGATGTGCAGCAAGTAAGGGCGATAAAGGATAGTGAGGGAAAGGTACTCACAAGAGAGGAGAGTGTGTTGAGTAGATGGAAAGAGTATTTTGAGAGGCTGATGAATGAAGAGAATGAGAGAGAGAAGGTTGGATGATGTGGGGATAGTGAATCAGGAAGTGAAACAGATTAGCAAGGAGGAAGTAAGGACATCTATGAAGAGGATGAAGAATGGAAAGGCTGTTGGCCCAGATGACATACCAATGGAAGTATGGAGGTGCTTAGGAGAAATGGCAGTGGAATTTTTAACTAGATTGTTTAATGAAATTTTGGAAAGTCAGAGGATGCCTGAGGAGTGGAGAAAAAGTGTTTTGTTACCTATCTTTAAGAATAAGGGTGATGTGCAGAGCTGCAGTAACTACAGAGGGATAAAATTGATTAGTCACAGCTTGAAGTTATGGGAAAGAGTAGTAGAAGCTAGGTTAAGAAGGGAGGTGATGATTAGTGATCAGCAGTATGGTTTCATGCCAGGAAAGAGCACTACAGATGCAATGTTTGCTCTGAGTGTGTTATTGGAGAAATACAGAGAAGGTCAGAAGGAGTTGCATTGTGTCTTTGTAGACTTGGAGAAAGCATATGACAGGGTGCCTAGAGAAGATTTGTGGTATTGTATGAGGAAGTCGGGAGTGGCAGAGAAGTATGTAAGAGTGGTACAGGATATGTACGAGGGTAGTGTGACAGTGGTGAGGACTGCAGTGGGAATGACAGATCCATTTAAGGTGGAGGTGGGATTACATCAAGGATCAGCTCTGAGTCATTTCTTATTTGCAGTGATGATGGACAGGTTGACAGATGAGATCAGACAGGAGGCCCCGTGGACTATGATGTTTGCAGATGACATAGTGATCTGTAGTGAGAGTAGGAATCGGGTTGAGGAGACTCTGGAGAGGTGGAGATATGCTCTAGAGAGCAGAGGAATGAAGGTCAGCAGGGCTAAGACAGAATATATGTGTGTAAATGAGAGGGAGGGTAGAGGAATGGTGAGGATGCAGGGAGTAGAGTTGGTAAAGGTGGACGAGTTTAAGTACTTGGGTTCAACAGTTCAGAGTAATGGTGAATGTGGAAGAGAGGTGAGGAAGAGAGTACAGGCAGGGTGGAATGGGTGGAGAAGAGTGTCAGGAGTGATTTGTGACAGACGGGTACCAGTAATAGTGAAAGGGAAGGTCTACAAAAGGGTAGTGAGACCAGCTATGTTATATGGGTTGGAGACAGTGGCATTGACAAAAAGGCATGAGTCAGAGCTGGATGTGGCAGAGTTAAAGATGTTAAGATTTGCACTCGGTGTGACTAAGGTGGATAGGATTAGGAATCAGTATATTAGAGGGTCAGCTCATGTTGGACAGTTTGGAGAGAAAGCAAGAGAGACGAGATTGCGTTGGTTTGGACATGTGCTGAGGAGGGATGATGGGTATATTGGGAAAAAGATGCTAAGGATGGAGCTGTCAGGTAAGATGAAAAGAGGAAGGCCTAAGATAAGGTTTATGGACATGGTGAGAGAGGACATGCAGGCAGTTGGTGTGACAGAGCAAGATGCAGAGGATAGGAAGAAATGGAAAGAGATGATCTGCTGTGGTGACCCCTAACGGGAAAAGCTGAAAGATGATGATGATGATCAAATGTTATGAGTCATTCTTATTGTTTGTAGTATGTTAGAGCATTTCTCCCTGGACATATGCTGAAAAGGGTTTTTTTTAACTACAGGCAGTTGGACAAACCTCGGTAAACAAATGTAAAATAAATGAAATTTGTATTTTCGTAAGGCAAGCTGGCACACATAAACTGTGATGAATGCTTCTGTTAACTAAAAGAAATTAATACAAGTATGTAACCTATTAGTTTTGTTTCTACTTTAATTGTGACAGGGTCAAAGCAGATACTTTTATTCTGTAATGGGGGGGGTGCTGTTTCTGAATGAAATGGGTTGACTGGCCCTGCTGTTTACTGTTGTAATTCTAGCTTTACAAGATTAATGTGTATTTTGCTACAGTCAGCTGTCATACAACACTGTGTCACTATCTTTGAGAACCACTAGCACATTAGGCATTGGCGTGCCTTTGAACTGTAAATAATAAATTAAGATCATAAAGTGAGATTTGCAAATTTCTTTACTTTTCACTTGGCATTGTACAAAATGCAGATTACCTGATACAGTACAATGTATGTTTACTACATCATGTGTACTCATAATAGTTTCAAGCAGTCAAGACCAACCACTTTTTTACTGTTTACAGATGTTTAGGTTTTGTGCTGTTATAGCATAACCTAAACACCTCATTGGCTCTGCAATGTGATTTAGTCTAGTATTTGGTAGAATAATCATCATGTGCAATAGTGATTGAGCAGTTATTTTATGTAAAACGGTAGGCATGATCAGTGTTGTTCCCCCTTTATCAGAACTCTGCCCTGTGAAGTAAAGCCCACCCCTTTCTAATCAGCCCCATTCCATTCAGGTGTCTCCTGCAACCCTCCTTTGATTTGAAGTCACCGGCTGCCACTGTTCTAACAAGTTTCAATATCTCTCATGAATTCCTATGATGCTGTGGACATCTTTAATAGATGGACATGAGCTTTATTCTATTCCTTTTATGTTTTGTTGATGTGGCAATTTCATTATATGGGACTAGTTTTAAACGTCTTGATATACTTATGTCAGACTGGCACAGATGCCCTGCTACATTTATTCAAAAGGAAGTAAAATTAAAAGTAGTAGGTTCTAAGTTTGCTGTGTAGCTTATACCATGAGATTATCAATAAGATCAATAAATGGAAAGGATTTGGTTTTGGAGAAATTCCTGAATGTAGAGGAGTTATTGGGGACTACAAAGAAAGTCTTCAGTCAGAAAGCACATTGTTGTGATGGTAAGATTTGACGAGAGAGGTGGTAAGAAGTTGTGTTGGTATTAGTGTAAAGAGTTGTAAGTTAAGATCAAAAAGATTAAAACCTCTAGTATTCGGCGGGCAGTTTGATCAAGCATATTAGCATGAAGAAAGTCTCAGAATCTCTGGGCATACTTTTGTTGGCATCATGTGGTTGCCAGTTTATGGGTCGCTAATTAAAGTCATCCTTTTAGAAAGGTATTTTATGAATGATTGTCTTTCCTTACTGGTTATGAATCATTGTCTTTTCTGACTGGTTAAGGTTTTCTGCATACTTTGAAAGGGTTATGGCCAGGATTCTATAATTGAAATGATGTGAAAAATCCACTTACTCCAGTATTAAATCTCACAATCATGTTGCTATCTTTATGAAAGGGTGAACCAGAAAGAACTACTTAACACACCTGAAGCCCCCTACAGAACGTAGTATAATATAGCCGTGGATACATGAAGAAAATGTCTTTGTGAGGTTAATAACTGCATTTATACTTGTCTGTCTTGAGATCCTTTCCTCTCATTCTCATAATAAATATTTTTATAAGCGTATATAATTTCTTGGAGGTCCCTTCCCTTCTGTCTGTTTCCCCCGTTTCTTTTTCACTGTATGGGAGCAGAAATCCACATTTTCAGGTCATGAATTCTACAAAACAAAAATTATGCAAACTCTGATTTGTAAAAGTCCACACAAGTAGCTTCTTGGGATGACAGCACTGTATTCTTGAATGAGCTAAATAACTTCTTCAGCAGGTTTGACATGGATATTAAACTCCCTGTCAGTAAGGATGAAGCAGTGTTTCACCTAAACACAAAGAAGGACTGTGCATCAGAACTGGCATTGGTGCTCATGGACATTTTCAACACTTTGCTGCAACTAGCCAGTGTACCAAGGTTCTTTAAGAAGATGGCCATCATCCCATTACCCAATAAATTACAGCCAACAAGTCTAACTGACTACATACCAGTTGCTCTGACTTTGACAGTGATGAAGTGTTTCAAAAGGCTTATTAAAAATTACATAACCTCCAGAATATCAGCAACTGTGGACACACTGCAGTTTGCATATAGGCCGAACCACTGCACATTAGATGCCATATCTCTCGCATTCCATGAAACCTTGACCCACTTGAAAGGCAAGAACTGCTATTCCAGAATCCTACTCATTGACTTCAGTTCTGTCTTCAACACTGTCATCCCTCAGCTTCTAGTAAAGAAACTAGTAGAGGAGGGCATCAACACCCCATTATGTAATTGGCTCCTTAGTTTCCTCATGGACAGGCCTTAAAAGGTTTGTATGAGTGACAACAGTTCCGGAAGCATAACTCTGAACATGAGGGTACCACAGAGATGTGTCGAGTCCTTCATTTTTCACCTTGCTGACATACGACTGCGTGGCCGACAGGAGTTCAATAAAATCATCAAATTCACAGATGATATCGTGATCATAGATCTAATCAGAAACAGAGAGGAAACAGCCTACAGAAGTGAGGTGGAGCATCTGATGGGCTGGTGAGATAGCAACAATTTAGTGTTGAATGTCAGCAAAACCAAAGAACTGATTGTGGATTTCAGAAGGTGTCAGGAAGAATATAAACTTCTACAGGTAAAAAGGGTGTCAGTGGAGAAGGTCAAGAGCATGAAATTTCTGGGAATACACATCTCAGAGAAATTGCCCTGGTTGCAGCATATTAATTACACTGTCAAAAAAGCACAGCAACGGTTGTACTTCTTAAGGAAACTGAGAAAAGCAAAGTTATTGCAGTCCATCCTCCAAGCATTCAATAGGGGCACCATCGAGAGCAATCCTAACCTACAACATCATAGTCTGATATGGGAGCTGTAATGCCTCCAACCGTAGAGCCCTCAGGCAAGTTGTAAGGACAGCAGAGAAAATCATTGGTTCTTCACGTATACTGTTGGAAGACTTGCATGAGACTTGCTCCATAGGAACAACCAGAAAGATAACAAATGACCTTACCCATTCCGTAAATGGCATGTTCTGCTGCCTAGGCTCTGGTATATGATATTGAAGCATGCACTACAAGACTTCCAGGCTAAACAACAAATGTTCCCCATTATCCATTAAGCTGTTAAATTCTGTGGAAAGGTGAAATAGAATTAAGACAACTCCTTCACCCTCCCATCACCTAGGAATGTATATATCTGCCTGATCAAGAATAGTAATTTCACTAATTTTGCACAGTCCGTACAAGTGCAATATAGGTAGTCAATGTCCATACTAAATGTGTAATTCTAACTGTCTGTTCCTACTTGTACCCTAAGAGAAATCCAAGAGAGTACAATATACACTGTGCAATATCTATATATTGTTCTATGTATATTTTTATATCTTGCTTTTTTTGTAATGTCAAATTACTTTTTGCTAAAATATTATGCCGTACGTATGCCTTTGCACTGGAAATGAAGCAACGCAATTTTGTTTACTTACAGTGTGGTGTGGATTGAATCACAATAAAGTTTACTTTGACTTTTGACTTTGACAAATAAGCTTTAAATAGCAGTAAATTTTCATGTTCAAATGTTTGGTGCTCTTGTTTTATTTTTCAAATTATGAAGTCTACAAACATTAATCAATGTAGTGTAAATGTGTGAAAATCCTGTAAAAACTTTCTGTAACCAAAACATATTTAGACATTTGAATTAAAGTCTGTGTTTTGTTAGTTACTGTAAAGCATCCTGTATGCTGTAGATTGTTTAAATGTGTTCAAGTAATATCAGGGCATGAGGATTAGTGACAACACAAAAGCACTAAACTCTGACCAAATAGTATTATTCTACTTAGGATAGATTTACCCACCCATGTTAATGCAGGCATTGTTTTTGTGCTCACTAGTTACAGAATAACTCTATTACCACCGATCACAACAGACATGAGTGCTAGAGTTATTGTCTTTCTTCTCTTTCTTGGACCCTTTCATTGTCTTGTGCAATAAATTTATAAATAAATACATGGGAAATTTTGAAAAACTAGATTGGATGGAATATTTGGATGAAAGCTCTTATCCACAATAAAACTCATTGTGTGTGATAACAAAGTGAACATTGGTTTACTTTTAAGCTAAAACCTAGCACTACTTTTGAACCTGTTGATGGTGTATTTTTTCTGCATTCTCAGAATTTTTTCTTTTAAATATTTCATGGGCCATTAGCCAAGCTCAGCCTCAAAACTTGCATTTAATAATAAGCTCTAGAATTGATTATCATGTAATGATTCATTTTGCTGATTGTAACCAGGACTTTAGCCATTTCCAGATATGTATCGTGCAGAATCTGATGAAAGACAATGGGCTGATGCATAAAAAAAAAATATATATATATATATAGATATATATATATATATATATATATATATATATATATATATATATATAAATATTCTCTGTTAGCTGCTGTCAGATATAAATACTGTTAAGGATTGTAAACTTGAATAGAAGGAGCCCTATAACTACACCAGATTCAGGTTTCTTCTATTGCACAAATGCTGAGGCCTTCAAGGGTAAGAAAGGCCTCAAGTTCAGAAATGTCATGTTTAGAGTCCTGGTACTCTGCAGTCCTTGCTTGGTATTTTCCAGTTTGGAACTCCACTACTGGAATTTCCATCAGGTGAACTCTACCTAAAGAGGCTTCTCAAGATTAGCTTTAAGCCTTCACTGTCAATCTGCTGATATCTTCCCCTCTGACACAGTGCTGTTGTATCATTGCCTACATCCGATATTGTTTGCACAAGACTAGAATATAGTTCTGGCAACACTATAGATTTATGCTGCTCATTTTAACATTGACCTGTCTCTGCAGATATTATGAGGTGATGGTTGCATACTTGGCATCTCTTTCTCCTGCTCCATCCAGTTTGTATCTGAATTAAAAGCTCCTGCAAGCAATGTTGAATTTGCAGCAGGTCCAACATTTTAAAGTAAGCTCTAAGTTATGCTTTATTACTCTTGTCATTTCTGAGTGCAAAATGATGCTTCAGATGTACATATATTACTGAGGTGCATTCCAATTTTTTAAATTCATTTAAAAGTAAAAATAACAGCCTTATACATTAAGGTATGCTTATATAAAGCATTAGACATACATTTACATTTAATGTCACTTAAATGTTCTCAAATATGTTTTTTAAAAGGTCTTGATCTTGTGCATTCATAAAAGGGATTGCACAAACAAAACATGAGATAAATAATATTAAATGTACTGCAAGTAATCAAATGTCTTAAATAGTATTGTTTTATAAAATGTAAAGTTGGAAAGTACTTAGTACTAAATCGTTTAGGACAAAACCTACAATGCCCACATGGAATGCAACCACATTACCTTATTACCCTATGAAGTTCCCTGAATCGAAATAACATTGACTGGAACTTGGCTCTTGTTATCTAAAATGCGCCCTAACGTTTTGCTCTCATGATAAGAGAATACACAGTGGTTGGGTGAAAGATCATGTAAATCCTTATTAGTATACGACATGTCTCAGTGTTTGATGATAATAACATTCATAAATGACTCTGCATTGTTATCAAATGTGGCAACAAAGGGATCTTGCATTTTGATCTGGCAGAATACTGTTTATGTTGTAACGAGATGTTCCTGTCCTGAGGATCAGTTTATGAGTATGCCTTATTAATAGCACATTTTGTGTAACCCCTGACTAATACATTTGCTAGGAGAAACAGTTTAATGAACTCTTGTGTTAAGGAAAGGAGTGAGGGTAGATTTATGATTATATTTTCAAACTCCTGGATCAATTATATTTTATTCCTGCAACACAATATAAAACTAAACAGTGAGACAGCAACACTCAAAACCCTTAAACACATTATTTATTTGTTTATTTATACATTTGTTAGCCCTTTAAGTACAGTGGTCCAAAAACACTTTGCAGGGATTAACTGGGTATAAAAGTGTACAAAAAAGCAATAATCTTGCATAATAATTTAAACTAATGTTACAGTAAACACATACAACAACATAAAGTAATAAAGGTCGTGCACTGTCAGGCTAAACTAAAACCATATATAGATAAAGAAAAGTGCAATATCAGTTGAAAATGAAGCAATTCCTAGATTCACACTAATATTTAAAAAAAGATTAGGAAGGAGCAAAAGAGTAACAAATGTTTCAGAAGAGAAAAAGGTTGAACAAAAACAAATACTAAGTTGTTAAACTGTTATTAGTTTAACATAAGGGCAGGGGGAGATCATGTAGGTATTGTATGCAAGAGGACTACAAGAAAATCTAAACTTATTAGTGAGAATAAGGAAAGCTGCACAATGTCTGATGCACAAAAGCCCAATGTATCTAATTATTCTATGGTATATCCTGGTGACTAGGACTACTTGTTTAACCATGATCATCAAACAGTGGTCTTAGCAGACTTCCTGGTACGACTCTTCAATGATTTCCAGCACTCAGGAGAAAATCTGGAGAATGACTTGGTGGCTACTGCAAGAGTATAAGGTGGAGTAATAAGAAGGTCACCATCTGCATTCTTCAGAGTGTACGTTGGGCTTCTATAGCGGGGTCTATATCATTTAATCAAAACTCACATTGTCAAACCTCTCTTAGTCAAAACATTTTAATCAAACTCTCAAATCAGTGAATGGACTTTTCATTGAAGTTTTCCCGATGGCATAACAGCGACTGGCCACCATATTGAATTTACCCTTTTCCCACTGTAGTGCAATCTCAGAGTTGGTTTATTTAGTTGGGGGGTGGGTACACAGCACCACACATTGGGGCTGTGGGGGGTGAAGCCACCCACCTGGATAGGTTTTACATTCTTTTTGTTTTTTTCCAAGGTTGCTAGGGTGGCCTATCGTTGGTTTGCCCTGGCAATCAGCTTGATGAAAAGTCCATTCACTGATTTGTGTGTTCAGTTAAAAGGTGTTTGAAGAAGAGAGGTTTGACAATGTGAGTTTCAATTAAATGATATAGACCCTCTATACTGTAGGAGCTATTTAAGTGGTGGGCAGTGATAATTATTTAGTAGTTAATAGCTTAGGGCATTCAGAAGGAAAGAAGCTTTTCCCTCAATGGGAAGGCAGTTGCATTTGTTTATTGTGAGACAACAATGTTTATTGAAAAACGTTAATATATTTAAATATTAATATTTTAGCGTCTGCCCTTTAAGGATATGTGTGTTCTGACAGGAAGCTCTGTCAAATACTTAGAGGTAGCATTTTACCTGTGCAGTAGTATATTTAATGCACTGGTTTGTCTGGTCTACTTTATTAAAAGGTGGGATATTTTATAAGCTACTTTAAGCCATACGAATACCTTTAGTGACAGGATTACATCATGTGGTAGAAAAGGCAGTGAATGATTAAGCATTAAGCCAATATATTTTTGCTAAGTTACAAATGGTAGCAGTTGCAGGTCAGGGTCCATAATCTGTGTTGCTGATGCTAGTATTACATAATCTCAAATAATATTCTTCATTTTTTGTTACACATCCAGTTCCAAACATGATTAAATTCATTTTGCAAAAATTTAACAATTTCATTTTGTGATGATGATGATGATGATGATGGTGGTGGTGGTGGTGATGATGATGGTGATGATAATGAGGATCATGATGATCATGATGATCATGATGATGATGATGATCATGATGATCATGATGATGATGATGATGATGATGATGATGATCATGATGATGATGATGATATTCTATTGATTATAATGTCATCAACATAAAAAATGATGCCTAAGTTGTTTAGTTCACAAGGGAAATCCTTAAAAAATAAGTAGGAAAGTAGGGGACCTAGGTATGATCTTAGATCATGCCATCAAAATCTGACAGCTGTTATATTAATATTTTGGTCACATAAGGGCAAAACAGTAATTAATAGAAAGGCTGGAGGTTGAAAATGCCTTAGCAAAGAAATGAAAGGATAGCAGAAACAACTTTTACATATGCGTTGGGGATAAAAGAAAGCAGTTACACACACTCTGTATTTTGAAGAGCAAGACATATATTTACATTACTCTCTAAGGCTTTACAATTTTCCATCCATATGGTGTTAATAAGTTTATGGGTATTTACTAAGTTTGCCATTTAGCAAACCATTGAGTAGCCTAACCTGAGCAGGGGACTGACTGATTAGATGACTTGCTCAAGATCAAACATTAGGCAAATGATGGCTGAGGGAGTCATATCCTGGACAAAGGAGCAGTCCATTATGAGCTAATAGCCTTACTTCTTGGCACTTTCAGACTATTCAGATCCAGAATAATCTAGATGAAGTTAATCAAATAAAAAAGAAATCAGTTGCTCAGACTCATTAGTTGTGCACCTGAGCATTATATATTTATGTTAAAACAATCATTATGACCAAAGGGGGGATAATGTCAAGTATCCCTATTAATCTGTGAGATCCCAAAACCAAATACTAAATTGTACCTACCTCTGCATCTCTCTTGGGTACCAGTGAAGCTGGCCACTCCTGACAAACTCTTAAATCCAGGTTTGCACGTGCAACTATAACTTCCATTGGTGTTGTGACATTCTGCATTGCTTGGGCACGTATTATTGCCACTACATTCATCAACATCTGAAATGATAGTATAAATATAAACATTCAAGATATTCTGTAGAATGCAGGGTTTACTATTCAAAGACCATTTCTTGCCATGGTATTTTATGACAGTGTCAGTTCTTGTTATGATAATTTGACAGAGGAATGAAAATCTGGCAAAGAAAATCAGTTAAATACAGGCATACTGCTGTATGGGTTTAGGCTCCAGACTCATGTTCTGTCCATAATATCCATACATATTGTATATGATCATGTCCACCATATGTATGTGGTGAGCCATGTTCACAATCAGAATTTAAGCCCGATACATAAACATAATATCATCATACTTTTACACAACAAACACAGAGGCCTAAACTTCAGTTGTTGCAGTTTGGCAGTACATACTGAGTTTTTCTCGTCATTTACGTTGCGTTATCTGTCTGTTATTTAACAGCATATATGGTTAAAAAAAATCTTTTGGTTTGTTCCTCAGCAGGGTGTAGTTCATGATTGTTATTTCAGTATTTTTTCTTTACATGTGTCATATATTACACTATAAATGGTTTAGAACTATGTGTGGTTCCAAGCATATAATATTAAAAATAATAAATATCACCTATTTTAGAATACAGTAAAATGTCACCATATTTAATTCAGACCTTGCAACTGTCCCTATTTTGGAGAAACATTCATAATTTCAAGCCTGATTAACATTTTCACAGAATGTCCCTATTTTTGGAGGTATGCCCCTATTTCTAAGCTTGATTAACCCTTTTGCACAATTTTCTGACCCTCCCTTCATCAGATGTAATATCTGAAAATGTCTAGTACACAGAAAACCACATTACATGACCAAGATACTAGTGGTAACAATAATTTAACAAAAGAGGACACATATTAATCTCCCTTTTTATGAAGCAAAAATAAATGACATTGTAAGGTAGAATTTTGAAATATACTTTTGAAGTCTGCAGATTTTAAACTGTCTCTGATAATGTGAGTATATTTTCCATCATTTTAGTCACATTGACTTTTAAACTTGTTTCTGACTAGTATCCCATATACCTAATTAAAGTGGGAAGATCTGTATATTTTAACTTCAAATTTGATACTTATATGATGTCTAGATTTTTAGCGGGAAGTTCCTACTTTTCAAGGATCTGGCACAATAATTTTGTGGTGCCTTCTTTGCAGGAAAAACTTCTTGATCATATAAATATCGCATGAGGGATCACTTACGTGTAATCAACTGAAAATTTCTAAACGATGCAATTTGCAAGCATACTGTACAACATGAGAATGCAGGTTTTTTTTTCTTTCAGGCTTTACTAAATGTGTTACCAAGTACCAGTGTTTACTTGATTTGCATTAATTCTTGAATAAAAGGGATTAAATGTGGATAATTCTTAAAGGGGCATCCCCCAGGTTCAATCACTCTTTGTAATACTTTATCCATATTAATATTCTTAGGGATCTTATACTACAGAGTTCACAATTATTTCATATACTTTAATAATCTTTAAATGTTTCTCTGGCTGTTAAAATGAATATTTTTTTATTACATGGAAGGGACTAGTACATATTAATATGGACTATATTGGATAAAATTAACTGCATTTAAAGTTCTTTATAGAAATGTTTTTGTGTCTATAATGTGTTAATGTATAGCACTGTGCTGATTGTTTCATTAGTGCCACCTGTCAAATTTCCAGTGGCCACTGTTAACTTCAGTGCAAGGTTGGGCAGCAGAAAGAAACTGAAGCAGTAAGGTTTACTAAAATGGGATGCTGCTATATTATGACAGGTATATGGTTCTTTAACTGTGATCAAACAGCAACTGGTGTAAGTCTGTTTCATCCACAGTTTGCTGAATACACACTGACTATATTCACGGCATTCAATATCTACACCATAGATAACTGATTGTGAGCAAACGGTCACAATAATATATCTGAACTAATTTTATCAGACTCACATTATCCATGTCACATACGATAAATGACTATTTAACTTTATTCAAATGGAAGCAAGGATCAGAAAGATTCATCCACAAACTTCTCCCTTGCCAACTAATTACAACTTCTTTTTAGTCTTGTATAACTCAGATGCCTGATTACATGAATGAATAAATACATAAATAATGGCCCAATGAATGTACCTCAGCTTGTTGCTGACAAAAGCATGTGTTGCAGCCAACTGGCACCCACCGCCATAGACAAGGACATCCAAAAACAAATCATTTACATTCACTTTAAAAAACTTACACTCCTTAGATGTCTGATTTTAGTCAAATGAATGAACTTATAAATACTAACCACAATAATATATTTAAGCTTCTTTCTGTCAAATGCAGAAAGTGTACCTATAACAACCCCCCAACACCAAAACACACACACACACACACACACACACACACACACACACACACACACACACACACGCACACACATGCACACACACACACACACACACACACACACACACCCACACACACACACACACACACACACACACACACACACACACACACACACACACACACACACACACACACACACACACACACACACACACACACATACACACACACAGATGCACCTACCAAGTACAGCCACTTATTTACTATGTACATCAGGTGTCTGAGTGTGATCAAATGAATGAAAAAAATGGATAAATAATAAAAATATTAATATACTTCAGCTTGCTACTATCACACACAAAGTAACCCATTAAACACACACACCACACACACACACACACACACACACACACACACACACACACACACACACACACACACAGATTTGCGTACCAATTACAGCCACTGATGACTGTGTACACTTGAGATTCCTGATTGTCATCAAATGAATGCATGAATACATAAAGAATAGCCTCAATGCTCTATAATCCATTGCAACCACCTTGCACACACACACACACACACACACACACACACACACACACACACACACACACACACACACACACACACACACACATTTTTCCTAGAACTCACAACCACTGACTGTATACATCGGGTATCTGTTTGTGATCCAACAAGTAAGTACATAAGTAACCATAGTGATATATTTCTACTTGCTCCTGTCAGAGGCCTACACTGCAGTGCATTACAAACAACCACATATATATGACTACTGATTATACCTGCTTTATTAACTGTATACACCTCAATTTTGTGACTGTGATAAAATGAATGAATGAATAAATGCATTCATCCATTTGTTCATTCCTAAGATTTGACCCAGTTATTTAGGATTTGTGAACTTCTGCATACAGTGCCTACCTTTGTCCATTGCACTAGAAAAGTCCTTCTATTTTGCACAGCCAACAAGATTATGTCTACATTTAGCAATGTCATTAACCTCTTTAATCAGTCTTTAATATATCAGTCATTGAGTATAATACCACCTTTTGCTTGAGTTTGTCAAGACACATACAAGTGGAATGCCCCAGAATATCTCACTGAAAGGATACAATGCCTAAGCAAAATGTCCCTAATGGACTTAATGAAAGCACTGTCACTATACCTGACATCCTACAGACTCCTAAGAGATTACCTGTGTCTGGCATTCAAGGCATTCTATGACTCATTATTGATTGGTTTTACTGCACATCAGCCAGTCAAATAGCATGGGCTAGGGATATAAATCTTTTTTGCAACATCAACAGAATGGTTTAGAGGGACAGGTTTATCTCATACACAATACTGCTGCCCTAAAACACACTATCCGTACATGTAAAACAAAGCTCATCCCTGTCCATATTCAAGTGCAACCAGGATCTGTGGATGGGAAACAGAAAAGTCAACCCAGGATTACTCCTGTACTACTAATGGAAAGCAGCAACTCCTAAATGCTATGCATAAGGTGCTCAAATTATTTATATGGTATGACCCCAGTTATTATCACTAGGGGTAATATATAATTATTGGACATGGGATGGGTAAAGCCAAAATAACACCTACTGGGATAAGTTAATTCAAGCACCAAAAGAGCAAATGACAAGGCTTAAAATGACCCACAGTGGCTAGCATAATACTTTCTTATGAGCCTACGAATAAATGAATAAATAAAAAAATAAATACATAAACAATCACCTTCATGCAAGTAATAGAACTGCAGCAAGCCAAACACAGGTACAAACATACACACACACAAACACACACACACACACACACACACACACACACACACACACACACACACGCACTCACGCACACACGCACACACACACACTCTTTTAACTCACATTATTAACTATTAAAAGATGCATACCATCCTACAGAATGGAAATGGCCATCAACAGCAGGCAGCTAGACAGGATCACTGTCAAATTGTACAGTACTCTCACAAAAGGAAATATTGCCAGACCAGCTATCTGGAAGATTGTAAATAATTGTATGCCATTTCTGAATATTGATATGATTTATTCAGAAGTATGTGCAAAGTACTGAGCTTAAATGTAACCACAACATGCCCTATTGAAATAGAATAGAAATGTACCTGGGCTATTGTGACTGTTTAGATGTATATGTTTTAACAGTAGAAACTAGAAGACAGAGGGTTAACTTGCAAAACGTCAAAAAATAAGTTGAAATTAAATTGTTTTACAATTGTGCTATTAAAGATATCTCTCAGTTTCAGTGCAGTAGCAGGCACAATGTCAAGAGCTAGAAGTTTTTTGTATTGTCCTGGAAGAGAAGTAATTATTAGGTTTAAGATGTAAAAGTGTTTTATTGTTTTATGACTTCCAGGATATGCAAACATCTGACAGATATGTATTTTTTTTCAGAGAGATGCTAAAATTCTGTTAGTTTATGACAAAGGGGGTTAGCTTGGAAACTAAAAGTCAGGTGACAAAAAGTGATGTCATCCAAGCTAACCCAGCAGTAATATTTAATATTAATTAAAGAACTGTCTCAGAGAGAGACTGTGCATTTTGTATTTTGTCTTTGACCTAGAAAGATCCACTCATCGTCACCTTCTGCACTTGCCTTGCTGTAAGTAAGTTTTTAGGGTATAGTAACTCTTTTAGATTTAGATAGGAATATAGTAAGGTATAACTTAGATGTTTTCCTTGTTTATTTGAGACTGTCCTGCAATGTTGTTTTAAATATTTCCTGTGATTTTGAACTCTGAAGTTACTGTATTGGTTTACTGAGTATTCTTTTGTTCTCTTATTATTTATTATTAAATATATTTAAATTTATCTTTGTGGCTGATATTTGTGAGATATATTTAAGCTCATAGCGTACTTGTATCTATATGGTGACACTGTACAGGCCACTCCTAAATAGCATTGCACTTGGTCAGACTAACATTTGGATTAATAGTAACATTACACAGTAGGATTGGACACCCTTTGTTAAGGGCCTTATAGTAGCTGATAATGGTGGCTGGTGACAGCTGGAACTACCTTATACTCTGGGCAGAAAGGGGCATAGCTAGTATACCTATGCCAACTTTTCCCAGGTATGTGTGTGTGTGTTTGTATATAAATCAAACCTCAAAGTGTGAAAGTGTGTGTGTGTGTGTGTGTGTGTGTGTGTGTGTGTGTGTGTGTGTGTGTGTGTGTGTGTGTGTGTGTGTGTGTATGTGTATGTGTGTGTGTATGTCAGCTACTTGGGCAGGGACATAAATCATTGGCTAGACAGAGAGGGGGCTGGAGGTTTTGGCTTGGTCGCTCAGCTGAGATCTCAACCCTATATCTGTGCCAGTTGGGAGTCTTATTGGGGATCTGGTGAAAGAGGAAGAAAACAGCCCCGGACTGACTGTGGTCTTTGTGTGCTCTTCAGGAAAACTGCACTTTACTGTGTATGTACTTGTCATACTCCCATTGTGCATGTCCTCCACTGTTGCCAGGGGTGAGGACTGAGGCTTCTTGATTACTGGGTCAGTGCAGGGGCATCACAAGTACATTATTATTTATTTAAAAAAATATTTAATAAAAATACATGCCTTCCTTGGTCTGAATTAGTCCACCTATGAGCACAGCTTACTTTCACTTTAATCTCAAGCTGCCTCAGGGCCCAGGCACATTGGGATTGTCAGTTTTAAGTGTGTAGTGGGAAGCACTATAGAGAAAAAAGTAACAAATTGTGCTTCAAGGAACAAGGCAAAAGTATTCTTTGTGCATCTTCTGTTTCTTGAGGAGTAATTTTTTTTGTTTTATTAATTTTTTAAACTTTTGTGATCATTTGTGTAACTCTGGAGGGAACATCTTTAATGTTTGTTTCTGCTCAACAGACTTTTTGATTTTTTTTTACGAATAATATAGAATTTAAAACAGGGAAGCTGTTTGCTTTGTTTTGTCAGCATGAATGTTTTTGAATATTTTGTGACCCTTGCTAATACATATATATAGTTATTACAGTATTTTCATTTTCATATAGTCTTCTTTTTTGTCTGACCCTGTGAATAATAACTACATTGTACTTTGTTGTTATGTTTTTTTCCACTTCATGCCATGGTTGTGGACACTGTGTCCATCTATTACAATATTTCCTTACTTTTAATTTTACTGCAAATTCACTATCAACTAGGTGGCTTAAATCTGTCTACATACAAGGAAGACTACATATAGCATGTTTGCATCAGGTATACAGTAGATACCTATAATATGCTTCCTTCATTGTTGATGTTGGTTATAGCTAGCATGCATTTTATTTATTTTATTTTATTTATTTACCAGGAAGGTCTGACTTGGAACAAAGCCAATTTTCAATGGAGACCTGGGGAGAAACACTCCAGACGCATGTCTTTATAATGTGGGAGGAACCTGGAGTACCTGGAGAAAACCGCACAAACACAGGGAGGAAATACAGACTCCGCACAGAAGGTACCCCAGCCGAAAATAAAACCGGAGAACCTCTTGCTGTGAGGTGACAATGCTACCACTGCACCACTGAGTTGTCCTGTGAAATGCATAATTTCATCCTGGTAACATAGCAATTCCTCATTAACAACATATTGTGTTTGACTTAGGGTCACTGAAACCACCTCAAGAACAGATAGATTAGCATTTAGTAAATGTGCTATTATTGACCCATAGAGGTCAGCTTCAACTATGCTTGTGTGGAAATGAGGGTACATTCAGCCTATGTCTGATGTAAACTGACATGTAACAATAATAGATAGTTTTGATGACACAGACTGCAGAAGGACTGCAGTAGAGGGATGGGGCTGGTTGGCAATGTTAATACAGATGAGAGGCTGTACCTTATTTTGGCTAAAAAACATTTTGTTTGATTTATTGAGCAATGATAAAAAACTTAGCAGTTATAGCAGTCTGTACTATATTTTTTCCAATGCTAGCTTGGGCTGTACTAATTGCGGTAAAGTACTTGCAAACATGTGGCTACAGGAGAGAAATCTTCAAACATATAAAGCTGAAAGTACATTAATGCACTTTTGTTTACTTCAGTTTCATCCACACATCCATTAGGCCTGTAACTCAGACAAAATAAATGTAAATGGACTAGTTCAAACTGAAAAATTACAGTACTGCCACAATTTATTATATTTGTTCATTGAAGCGTCAGGAGACAATTTGATGAGAGACGTACGAGTTGCCAGAGTTCGCTTCTTAATAGCAGAATGATATGAGTTACATCTATGACTAATTACTTTCAGTTATATAGCACTCAGAAACAAACAGTAAATTACACCTACCTTCACACTTCTCATGTGCACTGGTGAAATTCACTGCTCCTGTGAGACTCTTAAATCCAGGTTTGCATAAGCAATAGTAACTTCCAATGGTGTTGTGACATAATGCATTGGTAGGGCATGTTTTCTTGTCATTGCATTCATCAGTATCTGAAATGAGAGTGAGATATAAATTTAGGAGGTATTATTTAGAATGCAATGTTTGCTCATTCTTTTAAGATTCTTTCTTTGCATGATATTTTAAGATGTTTATAGATCTGGAACAGAAAATGTAGCAAAGAAAAACAGATAAATCCCCTCAAGCTTCTCCTTGTATTTTTTCAATCCTGACTCATAGTCGGTCCACCTTATCCATAAATATCATGCAAGCTTATATACAAAGGAATGCATGTGGTAGACTATGTACACATTGAGAATTGTAGCATTATTCCATCCATCCATCCATCCATCCATCCATCCATCCATCCATCCATCCATCCATCTCTTTCCAACTCCTTTTTCTTATTTTTGCACATGGGGTTAGGGTATCACATCAACAACGACAATCATCTTGAGTCAACATTTATTCAGCTGGGGGCCAATCCCAGCCACAGTTGTTCTCCCATACCTCAGACATGCACTGCACATACACAGATACACACACACACACACACACACACACACACACACACACACACACACACACACACACACACACACACACACACACACACGCACAAACACAAGCACTTGCACACACACACACACACACACACACACACACACACACACACACACACACACACACACACACAAAGACACAAGCACACATGTACACACACACATGCACACACAGAAACATATGGGCAGTTTAGAGTGTCCAATCCATTTACTACATGTTTTTGGAATGTGGTAGGAAACCTAAGCACCCAGAGAAAATCCACACAAATGTAGGAGGGACATTCAGACTCCACAGAGAAGGCACCACAGCTGAGAATTGAACAGGAAAATGTCTTGCTTACCCTCTGTATCACTGTGCTACCCCATGATTCATGACCTCAAATGCCCCCAATGTTCTACAGCACATTCTGGTAACATAACCTCAGTTTTAACATTCTGAAAGTGCACAAAAAAGTATCTCCCTTCAATTAACTTTCATTATCTGTCCCTTAGGCTAAGACACATTTTTAAATAAGTTAAATGTCCTGAGGGCTCTTTAGAGGATGCATGTCAGGATTGTTATTTAAGTATATTTCATTTATATCTGTTAAGCTAAACTATACATGTTTTAGAACTATTTGTGATTCACAGTATATAATATGAAGGACAAATATACCAGTATAAATTATCCATCCATTGTGAATTACAATAAATTATCACCATGTTTAGTACACAAAGCATCTGTCTCTGCACCTATTGTGTACATTGCTATATTTTACTGTTTTTTTTTTTTTTTCACTTCATGCTGTGATTGTGGGCATTGTGTCCATCTATGACAATATTTCCTTACTTTTAATTTTACTTCAAATTCACCATCAATTAGGTGGCCTTAAATCTGCCTCTATACAAAGAAGACCACATAGCATGTTTGCATCAGGCA
The DNA here is from genome assembly GCF_019279795.1 of Protopterus annectens. Taxonomy (NCBI): domain Eukaryota; kingdom Metazoa; phylum Chordata; order Ceratodontiformes; family Protopteridae; genus Protopterus; species Protopterus annectens. The sequence continues at coordinate 1,465,850,676 of NC_056743.1, forward strand.
TACAATAGATGCCTATAATATGCATCGTTGATTGTTGCCTTTGGTTGTAGCTAGCATGCATGATTTCATCCTGGTAACATACCAATTCATCCTTAAAAACATACTTGTGTTTCACTTATGGTCACTGAACCCACGTCAAAAACAGGCAGATTAGCATTTAGGAAATGTGCTATTATTGGCCCATAGAGTTCATCTTCTACTACCCTTGGGTACAAATGAGGGTACATTCAGAATATGTCTTATGTAAACTGACATATAAAAAAAACAGCCAATTCTGATGACACAATATTGTACAGGGATGAGGCTGGCAAGCAATGTTAATGCAGGTGAGAGGTTGTACCTTAATTTGGCTAAAACACATTTTGTTTCATTTATTGAGCAGTGATGTAAACATTAGCAGTGAGAGCAATCTGTACTATATTTTTTCCAATGATAGTTTGGGCTGTACTATCTGCGGTAAAGTACTTGCAAACAAGAGGCTGCAGGAAAGGAATCTTTAACAATATAAAGCAGAAGATACATTATTTCACTTATGTTTTCTTCAGTTTCATCCACACATCCATTAAGGCTGTAATTCAGGCAAAATAAATGTAAATGGACCAGTTTAAACTGAAAAGTTACACTACTGCCATAATTTATTATATGTGTTCATTGCAGCTTCAGGAGACAATTTGTTGGGAGACATATGAGTTGCCAGGTCTATTTTAATAGATGAAAGAGGCTGTTCATCGAACACCTCTTTGTCGACACATAAAGAGCGAGCGCACTAAAGTGCGAATGCACAAAACAGCTATTTCTTTCCCTGGGAAAGAAATCACTAGCACACACACACACACACACACACACACACACACACACACACACACACACACACTTTCAAGCATAACAACCTGGGGGGGTCACGCCCCACACCGCCCAACGTGGAGGGCTGTGCCCCCCACACCCCCTAACTAAATATACCAACTCCGACATCGTACTACAGTGGGGAAAGGGGCAAACACACTGGGATGGCCAAGCCATTTCTTTTCCAGGTAAAGAAATCGCTGTTTTGAGTGATCATGCTTTAGTGCGTTTGCTCTTTATGTGTCGCCGAAGAGGTGTTCGATGAACAGCCTCTTCGATCTTTTAATATAGACCCTGTGTTACATCTATGACTAATTACCTTTAGTTATATACCACTCAGAAACAAACATTAAATTACACCTACCTTCACATCTCTCATGTGCACTGGTGAAATTCACTGCTCCTGAGAGAGTCTTAAATCCAGGTCTGCAAATGCAATAGTAACTTCCGATGGTGTTGTGACATAATGCATTCGAAAGACATATACTCCTGCCACTGCATTCATCAATATCTGAAATGAGAGTGAGATATAAATTTAGGAGGTATTATTTAGAATGCAATGTTTGCTCATTCTTTAAAGACAGTGGGCAGGATTCACGAAGGCTTGCACGGAGTCTAAGAGTAGTGTAAGACTCCATGCAGCCCTCACGATCCAGGAACAGCCCGAAATTCCGTGTAAGAGACCAGCTAAAACGTCTCTTACACAGAGTGGGCGTGGATATGCTAATCACCTCACTTGCAGCTGAAAGGCATGCAAACGAGGTAGATTAGCGATCCACGAAGCCCAAACCAGCCCGTGTAAGAGCCGTTTTAGTTGCAGAAATGTACTCAGTTGACAACTGAGTATGTTTCTGCAAACAACACAATGGAGCCATGTCAGCTCCAAATAAAGGGTGCATATGTGTCAGACAGCATGCCAATGGTCAAATATGTGGCCATTGGCAAGGTACCCCGATGCAAAATTGAGAAATAAATATTTTTTTGGCGATCGCCGATGTTTAAACGCAGCGCAGCCCCGCGCAAACAGGCTGCGCTAAGAAAACATAAAAATGAAGGTTATAAACCCACAAATGCGGGTTTTATGCAATATATGGATTTACAATGCAGGGGCCAGCAGACCAAAAACAACATGGCCACTGTTTAGTGGTTGCTAAGGGGGGAAGCTGAGTCTAAGACATATAAATAAGCATTAGTAGGCAATCTGATGTAAATGAGTGTTAGGATACTGAATCCCACTGTCACATAGCAAATGAGCACATTCTGATTAGTGTAAGAGTTACATAAGGGGGAGGAACAGAGTAGGAGATAGGTGACATCACAGGGGGGGAATGGCAGAAAGAAATGCAGTTCATTGGAGGTCAGTGTTACATGACAGATGTTAGACACATATCATGGAAAGAGGAGTGCCACAAGATAAGCATGGGAAAGTCAAGAAATGGAAGGTGTACACTGTTGCTTACACCAAAGTTTCTTGCTGGGCGTGCGTGCGCATGTGTGCGCACCATGAGGTGCGAGTAGGGCAGTGTGCACGCGTGTAAGGCAGACTGAACATGTGGGAGCCTGTTGGCAAACTTGTAAGACTGTTTGCGCTGGTGTGCACGCGTTGTAACCCGAATAAGAAGATTCTAAACCATCTAAGCATGTGTGCGCGCGTGTAAGCCACTGTGAGCGTGTTTCTGCTGGTATGTGTGTTGCTCCTCCCTGTGGAAACAGAGAGGAAAAAGGAAGCAACAGAATTAGTAGGAAGCTAGCAGGGAATACTGCTGGAGCTAGCAGGTGAAAACAATTAGAAGCAGGCAATTACACAGGCAGAATAGTAGCCCAGGCAAGCACTTAAAACTCTGCAAACAGCAGTGCAGGATGTTTATCTCAAGAGACACTGCAAGACAGGAGTAAGCTATTAGAAGTGAAAACTGAAAAAGCTGAACTCAGAGCAGAAATGCTAGGGGCTGCTATAGCTGTCATAAGGAGACATAGGCAACTTGCTGAGGGTGGTGACAATGCAAATGGTGCCAGACAACCCACAGTGAGGAGACGGAGAAGAGTGTACAGGCCCAGGGTCACCTACCAGGGGTTACATGAGCTGGAGATAGTGGAGCGCTATAGAGTGTACAGAGACCTCCTGCAGCAAATTGTTGAGCTGTGCAGGCCACGCCTCACACAAAGAACCAACAGAGGGGAACCCATCCCAGTGGAAACCAAGGTATGTGTTGGCCTAAGAATACTAGCAACAGGTACCTTCCAGAGACCAACTGGTGATATGATGGGGATATCACAGGCATCAGCCTCCAGGGTACTACACCAGTTCCTGGATGCCATGTCAGCACATGTCGGTGATCATGTATATTTCCCCAATGCCCGTGAGGTATTGGCCAGCAATATGCGTCTCTTCCAGCAAATAGCGGAATACCCTGAGGTAGTGGGTACAATAGACTGCATGCACATACGCATCAAAGCACCAGCCGGTGAGTGGGGTAGGGCCTACATTAACCACAAGGGCTTCCCCTCCATCAACTGCCAGGTCGTGTGTGATGCCCAGGGCATAATAATAAATGTGTGTGCTGGCTGCCCTGGGAGCTACCATGATTCCCATATCTGGCATTTGACGCAGCTGTACCAGACATTTGCCAATGGGGACATCCCACATGGACACCTAGTGGGGGATGCAGGTTATGCACTGGAGCCGTGGCTGATGACACCCATCAGAAATGCACACACACCTGAACAGGAACGCCATAATGAGGCACACGCACAAACACGTAATGTAATAGAGCGTGTGTTTGGGCTGCTCAAGTCATGAATCCGGTGTCTGGACACATCTGGTGGAGCCTTGCAGTACTCACCAACTACATGTACCCAAATTGTCATGGTATGTGCTATGCTACATAATATGATCTTGCGAAAACAGCTGCAGCAGGACCAGCATAGGGCCGGGCCAAACAGTCCCCCACCATTGCCAAGGCCATCACAGGCAGAGCGTGACTCGGAGGAGGAACAACCTGAGCCTGCCCCAGTAGGCAGAAGGAGGCGTGCCCAGTATGCCCTGGCCTTGGCAAAGAGGCAATGCATAGCACATACACTGGCTCAGTAAGAACCCTGGGAATTATACCCCTCTCTGACTCACTCATATAATAATAGGGATGCCTAAAATGACATAACCTGCTCTCAAACATGTACAGGGAGTGTAGTATGTGCATCCGACAGAGGCAGCCCTGCAGCACCACCTCAGGCATGAATGCCATGTGTTAAGCAATGTAACACCATGTAGTATATGCAAACTTGATGACCCTGACTAACATCCTACCCTCACCAAGCATGATGCCACAATATGACGATGAGATGATCAATTGCAATAATTGGCTGAAGTATTGCTGTTAGTCAAAGGGGATCCAATGTGTGCCAGCCTGGGATGACATGCTGAGTATGACATGATGCTCCACCTGCTAGGGGTGTCGTGCACCTATCAGTCCTGGCCTCATGGATACTGGCAAAGGCTGTTGTTACCCACAGCGTGCCTTGAATAAGTAAGGCTCAAAACACAAATCCACCTCCATAGGTATCACAAGGGATAAGAACCTAGATGTAATGCTACACAATTGCAGAAGTTTAAACAGCAAGATGCATGCAGTCTAAACTCCCCCAGTATGAAGAATGTTGATATCTGTCCTGTAACAGAAAACTGGGTCAAGGCTCACAACAGCACCCTAACACTACCAGGTTACACCTCATACTGTGCTGTACAGCCTCAAAACATGGAACAAGCTACAAAAGGAGGGTGACTAGCAATAATTGTCAAGGATAACCACACCCCCATGTTGGTACCACAACAAGAAGCAGCATGGACTAGCCATGGTCAAGTAACAGTGGCTAAAACTGCCTCTCAGTTTATAGCCTGCTACAGACTACCATCGTAACACCAGGAACTTCACTTGGCCTATGTTGGAATACATGAATATATCAAGCCCTCCAAACCACATTATATTGGGTGACTGAAAATACCCAAACATAGACTGGGAGCATTATTCTAGCTCCAACACTGTAGGACAAAAGTTCCTAGAATCCATAAACCAAAATGCCCAGGAACAACGTACCACTCACACAAGAGGGGTAAGCATACTGGATGTGATAATCAGCAACATGGGTACTGGATGAGAAGTGTATCCCTCACTGGTAAGACCAGACCATAGAGTAATCACACTGGATATACACATCCTGACCACAGTCCCTGGCCAGAAAACCACAGTGAAAAACATGTGTAAAGCAAAAGTTGCACTCCTCCAAACTGATGTGGAATCCATTAAAGGCCCTGTGCAGGTGCAAAATATGGGCCACACCTCAGAACCTGTTATACAGGCATTCCATGAACACTGCCAGGAATGCATGGATTATGCAATCCCAAATAAAAACCAAGACACAACGCCATACACGCAGGCATCTGGCATGGTGGACTCCAGCCATTACCAAACCATGCAAGAGAATGAGGAAGCTACTACATGGTAGAGCAAACATAAAAAGGAAAGTAATCACTGATCAGTAGTATGGCAATAAAATATGTCCACTCATACAATCCACTAAGGCCAGCTACAACAAGATGAATCTGTGAATCTTGAGGCAATGTTACACCTGCCCCATGTACACAGACAACCCTCACCTCCCCCCAAGAAATACAAATATATGTGAGAGATGCAACCATTTATCCAAACCGGAGGCTGAGCTCTCTCAACTCAGTACTGTCAAAACTAGTCAGGAGGAGGAGGTAACCACACACATCACAAACCCAGTCTCACATAGACCTATCACAACTGCAAACCAGACATAAACAGAGAAAACCATTCCCAGAGGCCCTAATTACAAACACACCACATCAACAGAGGCCTCCAAAGCAGACACCCAAGCAACCACTACCTCCAAACATAGCACATGCAACACATAGTACAAAAAGCTGGTGTGCCAAACAGTCACAGGCCAGAAGGAGAAACAACATGCCTGATACAGTTGTAATAGGTGACTCCATAGTCAGACACACTGCTGTCCTGCTCACCAGACTGAACAAGGGAAAGGGTACAGTAAGCTGCCTGTAGGCTGCTACAATACGCCACATAACACAAGTACGCAGGTCACCCCAAAGCAAGTAGAAATATGATGCAGTCATTGTCCATGCTGGCGTGAATGACCTGAGATGTACCTCCCTGCACTACATGAAAAGAGACATAGATGAGCTCTCCGATTATGTAGTCCAGGCGGTATGACACTGACCGTGTGCAGCACCCTACTCTCAACAAGAATGATGCCACAGTACAAACACAGAATGATCAGCTTTAACAAGTGGCACAATTACTGGTGACATTCCAAGGGGATCCAATGTCTGTCTGCTTGGGATGTCATGCTTGACAAGCCATGCTGCTGTGTCAGGGATGGCTTGCACCTGTTACCCCTGGGCATCTGGATATTGGATAAGGCTTTTGCCACCTCCACAGAGCCTTTCCTAGGCAAGGCTGAAAAGACTAACCCACCTCCCCAGAAAACATAAGTGGAAAGAAACATAAGGGTAATGCTGCCCAATGCCAGATATGTAAACCTCAACATGCATGCTCCCGAGGCCCTCCCCCGTATGGAGAACATCGATGTCCGTGCAGTGACAGAAACCTGCAGCAAGGCTCCTGACAGCACACCAGCACTACCAGGTTATACCTCATATCATGCGTTATGGCCCCAAAACCTGGACCAAAACATAAAAGGAGGGGGAGTATCCATATTCAGCACAGACACCCACATGTCCAGTTAACTGACAATGCACGAAGCATCAGAGACCACCCATGTGCAACTAACCATAGGCAAAACTGCTGTACAGTCTGTAGCATGCTACAGACCACACTCTCACACACAGGAACCCCACTCAGCCGTCCTGAAGACACTGGACAGTACGAATGTCTCACCAAATACCAAACAAGGTACTCACAAATTACCACATAGGTGGTAATCCATTATGTATGGAAGGAGTAATCAGGGACCTAGGGACACAAATGGACAGTAACCTGTCATATGACACGCACATTGCCAACGTGGCAAGGAAGACTGTCTATATTGGACACCGTATCATGAAAGGATTCACATCTACGTCAACAGAGGTCAGTGTGCCCCTATACTGTTCTCTTATCAGACCCATAATCTAGTACAATGCCTCATTTGGGATGTACCTTACCCGACACCTGCAGCAGTTAAAAAGACCTCAAAGGTACCTCACCAAGAGGATAAAGGGTCCTAAATATTTGTCATATGCTGCCTGGCTGTAGACACCCCAGCTGTATGCAGTCACATACTGCCTACGCAGAGGCATCGCATGCCTGTTGTACAAGGCCATGTCCAACACAGGAGTAATGGATATGCTCCACCCCAGAAAACCCAAATCCATCGGAGCTGTGAGAGTGAGAGATGTCAACCTCAACACATAATGAAATAGGATGTGCTGGAGGGACAGATACATCACCCAGAGGCTCCCGACACCCTGGAACGGAATCCCACTCCATGTTAGGCAGAGCCCCTCACTGACTCTCTTCAACAGGAATCTTGCCAAGTGGATGGATGATCGTAGATGTACACTGGGGGTCTTCACTGTGTCAAGCCAGACAGAGGCACAGTAAAGTAAATCATAAATGGCCATAATATCCACATATCAAGGGGTGGCGAAAGCCACACACACTCTGGCTAGGCTTATAAATGCCCTAGGGTGGATAGCCTAGTATGAACCTATGAACCTATGAAGATACAAATTGTACAGGACACTAAGGATAATCACAAGGCTTTCTTAACTGATGGTAGGAACCTTGTTGGGAAGTCACAAATATGCTCTGAATCACTCAAATATTACAAACAACATACCAAACACACACACATATTGCCAACATCCAACCTGACAAGTGCAGTGCAACCCCCCCCCCAAAATGCAAAATATCTATCCCAGCAGAGTGCTGGCCCCCTGACATTGCAGATGCTGAGGTAACAGCCAACATCTACAAAGCAAAACACACAGCATCAATGTTATGAGATGGTGTCCTGGGTTGAGTCCAACATGGACTCCAAGAGGAATGGAATGCCAAATAGCACTACTGCTCAATGTCAGCCTTACCACAGGATATGTACCCAAAGAGCAGTGTACAACAACAGTGGTCCTTCTCCACAAAGGTGTTACCTGAATGGATACTGCAAACTACCACCCCAGAATGCTGACAAGCTTGGTCTGCAAAGCTATGGAAAGGATCAGCATGTACCTCAGACATAAAGATATTGGGGATCTACTGACACTGGACCCTACCCAGTGTGGCTTTCTTAAGTGCAGATCCTGCCCCTTAAACATGTTTGACTCATTTGAAACAGTCATTAAGGTCATTGATGAGGGGATTGCGGTCCACACAGCCTAGCTGGACCTTGCAAAAGGCTTCCATACAATACGCCACGTGCTCATTATAGATAAGCCGACCAGCTTAAATATAAACCCCTATGTCAGTATAGGGGTTGCAAACCAGACCAAGGACAGAACTGACATGGTCAGAAATGCTGCAGCCATGTCAGACTACAAACCAGATACAACTGGCATCCCACAAGGCTCGGTCCTGGGACCTCCCTTGTTTGATATATATGTCCCATAGGTACAGGCCAACATGGAAGGACTGTGTCTGAACAAGTTTGCAGAGGACTACAAACTGGCCACCATATCTGATCCTCCAGCTGACACAAGCATCCCACAAAAGGGCCACATAGAAACAGATAACTGGTGCCATAGCCATGTCAGCAAGCTAATTGCAGAAAAGTGTATAGTCAACCCCTGTGGATATACAGTAAGTGCCCACCAATTACCACATAGGTGTTAACCCATTAAGTACTTAAGATGTAATAAGAGACCTGGGGACACAATTTGATAGATATCTTGCATTGGACAAGCATGTGGCTGTAGTGGTTACAGAAACATACCATATACCCACCTAATCATGAAGGTAGTCAGATCTAGATCAGGGGAGGTCATTGTGGCTCTGCAGTCATCCTTCATCAGCATCACAATTGACTACAATGGCCCCTGTGGGATGTACCGCAGCAGACACCTCCATCAACTGGAAAGACCCCAAAAGTACCTCATCAGGAGTATCAAAGAGCTTGAACAGATGCCATGTGTTGCCTGATTAAACAAACTGTAGCTCCACACACTGCCATACTGCCCGCCCAGAGGCAAGCTGTGCCTGATGTATAAAGCCATGTCCAAGCTGGAATCAATGAACATGCTGCACCTTGTACAATCTGAATGGCAGTGAGCTATGCACATGAGAGACCTGAACCCCAGCACTGACATACATAGGACAAGCTGTACTGAATGATCCATAACACAGAAGCCACCCCCACTCTTGAGTAAACTCCCAGTACAGATTAGCCAGAGAGTCACCCAGCGACTCTCCTCAAGTGGAATCTTGATGAGTGGATGGGAGATGGTAGGTTTACCCTGGGTATCACTGGTATGTCATGGGTAGACGGAGGCACAGTATACTAACCATGACATATGTCATGGCAAACTCCAGTTACAATGTGTGTCGAAGGACAAACACACTCTCTGACTAGCATTAGAAATGGCCTAGGGCACATCGCTAGTGTTTGGCAATGTCCACCTATGTTGTGGAATACACTACCAATGTTGGACAAGCCTGGTTTAAGTAGTCCATATCTGAACATAATGCAACATGGTCATATGTGCACAACTGGCCCCTAAACAGTCTGCTGTGCTCACTATGAAAATGTAAAGCAGTGATAGAACTAAAGCCCAGGATACTGTCCACCACAGTGAAAGTACTGAACCAGTACACTATATGGTACTACAGTGTTAGGTCAGTATGAAAGGATGTTGACAACTGTATGCAAAGTATCCCATTCAAACCCTGCAGGCACAGTATAATCCCTGTTGTGTTCAGACACGAAGCAGTTGGCCAGTAAGTACACAACATGACACCCAACACACAACCATAAACTTGAGATATTGTTGAAGTTCACACTCATCCACAAATGTGGTGGACTGCAGAGTTCAACATATGGAAAGCTCACACTGGGCATGCTCGCACACTTTGATAAATGAGACATATGTCAGACAACATGCCATGGAAAGGCTGAACTGGGCATGCTCACACACTTAGGCCATATCTCAGTTTAGCAGTTGGCCATACATATCTGGTATTTGTACGTGTTCTCTCATACAAACATCCATGGGCAACTTTGAGAGGGAAATCACAGGGGACACTACAGATAACCACAAGGCCTTCTTCAGTTATGTTAGAAACCTGGTCAGAAACCCTCCAATATGCTCATAGTTAGTACACAACAACAAATAATTCACTGAACCCACAGATATTGGCAACATTGTGGCAGACAGGTTCAGTGCAAGTTTCCCCCTCCCTGTCCCCCAAACTAAGACATACTTATCCCAGCCGAATGTAACCTCCCTGTCATCACAGATGTCCAGGTGAGAGCCGCCCTCAGAAAAGCAGAAAACACAGCATCAATGGGACCTGACGGTATCCCCGGTTGCATGCTACATGAACTCCAAGAGGAGCTAAACACACATATAGAGGTGCTATGTAACACTAGCCTGACTACAGGATATGTACCTGTACACTGGCGTACAGCAGCAGTGGTTCCACTCCACATAGGCGGCACCTCTACATACCAGTACAATACAACACAATACAATACATTACAATACAATACAATACAATATGCTATTGCCCCTGGGACTACAGCAGCATACTGTTCTGCTACCCTGACCATTGTGACACATGTGATGTGATGATACCTGCTCCTGTCAAACAGTTACACAGGGTGACTCATATGGCATATTACCTATCTGACTAACATTCAGCAGGGGTATGTGTGACATGTACTCATGGGGAGTCTTGCTTCTTAACGCTGTGTGGTTTATTGCAGGGTATGTCTTATCTGTGGGTAGGAACCTGTACCTCCGCCATGTGCTCTCTACTGCGGTGTCAAGGACGACACACAGCAGTCATTTAGGTTGTGGATGGTGTGAGGTGTTACAATGGTTGTTGGACATCTGTCATGGGTGTGACTTAAGTATGTAAATCCAGGAGTGGTAACCTCTATGTAGGTAGTATGTGTGTACTCTGTGGTGTTGTCAGTCACTGTGCATTGGTAATGTGTTTGGGTGCATTGTCACAGTGTTGTACATGTCACTGTGTCCTTCTCCATATCTGTAGCTGTCATGTGAGGTACATACCGTGGCAGCCATTGTGTGGTGTGGAGGGGTACACTGACCTACATGTCCATAGCTGACACACCATGTCTGCTGACACATACCATGTGCAGGTATTCCAGGAATAGTGTGCCACTGTGACTATCATTGGGGGGACTATTGTACACATTTATGACCCTGTTCACCCCTGACACATGCAGTGGTGGGCAGCCAATCACATATATGGTGGTTACTGGTGTAGGTGATTTGAAATGGGGTATGGTACTCCAGTTTCGACACTGGTGTTCACACCATGCCTTTGTCACCAGGCACCTGTTGCAATACATCTGTACACATGTGCCTCACTCAGAATATATATACATCTCCCTCTATATATATGTATATATATATATATATATATATATATATATATATATATATATATATATATATATATATATATATATATATATATATATATGTCTGTATACATATACACATATATATATATCGATGTACATATATTGCTATAGATATGGAGAGAGGGGGTGTGTGACAGAGAGGGGTGAGAGTGACAGAGGGGTGGGACAGGGGAGTGTGAGATTGTCATATACAGTCATATCTGTAGATAGTCAGATCTGTCTGTCTATGTATATGTATCTACATATATCTATATCTGTATGTGTGTATTACATATATATGTTTCTACATATTCTATCTATCTACATCAGTCTATGTATTCCTACGTCCCTCTCTATGTATGTATACATATATGCATATTATATATATATATATATATATATATATATATATATATATATATATATACATACATATATTGACATACATACGTATCCATATGATAGATAGGTATATCAACATGTTTGTTTACAAAACTGTATACACACACTAACATACTGCTAAACATACATAACTGTGAAACCTACTTTGTACATTGCACTACAACCTACATTCAACCTACATTGATATGTGCACATAGATGCCCTCACATACATATGTATGTACAGCCTTGACTGATAGTTGCTGTATGTCCCCTGCCCTATGCACATCTTCATATACATATGGATACAGACCAATGGCACATATGGAGGGTTCACAGTATGTAGACTTTTAAGTATTACTTTACATTACCTGTGTTTGTCACAGCTGCTTGCTTTGCCGTTTGGTTTGGTGTCCTGCTGCTGCTCTAATTGGCAGATGTCAGCTTTTGAGTGGGTTTTGATGACTGTTTTTGTTTGTGTATATTTTATTTTTTTTCTCTCTCTCTCTCTCTCTCTCTCTCTCTCCCTACCTCCAGAGGGTGCAATGAAAGTATTGCATGCGTGGACTGGGAGTACAGCATGCTTTTGTAGGTATCTGCATATGTCCATGTGATGGCCTCTGCACCAATTGTTAACCAGCATTTGTTAATTGCATGCAGCCAGTTGTGTACTGATTGCAGTTCTCACTGTGATTCCAGGACAGTGCTATAACAAGGTATGTGAGATAGGCGTAGCCTTTTCAGAGTTTAAGGGCAGGGACCATGCTGGTATGCTGTGGACACTGTTCTGTGAGTGTAAAGGTTAGTATCTCTCTCATATTTCTGGCTGTGTTGTAGATTAACATTTCTCCATTCATTTCTCCAGTTTCCTGTACTAAGTTTGCATGTACACTGACACCTAAGACTACTACTACTGTTAATGTGGGTGTGTGTGCTTTCCTGTGGGACATGTGGTGTAACTGGTATATAGCAGTGGCTCTTGCACTTTGTTGCTATGGCTTCAATATTTTCCCTTTACATTCACTACTTGTATGCCTGCTAGGTGTCTTGACTGTAGTGTGTTGCTGTGGCTTTGCTATTTTCCATGTACATTCACACCTTGGAATGCTTGCTATATCTGCTAGGGTGTTACTGCATGTAGTGTGGTCTGGCCATGGTGTGGGCCTTGACATCTATTAGGGTATTTGGGTATGCTGCTGAGCAGGCCCCAGAGACTCTCAGGTGCATCTTTTATCTGCCTCATGGAATGGTACATATCAGTGGGGTACACCCATTAAATTGCCTGGTATTCTGCAGTTGTGACTGTGGGTTAGCATGAGCATATGTATTACTACACTATTTCCGACGTGCAAGTGGTGCATACTTTCAGTACTTCATAGTTACCATTGCATGTGTTATAACACCTTTCTGCCTACTGTTTGTACATTTCACAGGGAGTCTGTGGGGCATCCCTGTAACTCAGTCATTGTTGCTATGTCTAGGCTCTTAACTATTCAAATATGGCAGTGTCAGACCTCTCAAGTGTACAGATATTTGCAGGATGTCCTCATTTTTGCCTCATATTTGGGTCCATATCTCATAAACAGCTTTTTCTGGCAAATCACTCTGGGCTCAAGTCAGACTATAGTGACAAACATTTCAGTTTCAGACTTCATACCCTTCCAAACATCCAACATAATGCAAAACCTGTTACTCTCTCAACTGTCTAAGTTTGTTGGAGCAATATTTGGAATGTGTCCCTGTTTTTGGGCCTTTGCTCCACATTTTTTATTACTTAGTCCAGATGTGTTGCTGTAAGAGGTTGTGGGGTATGGGCAGTGATTATCCTGCTGTGAGTATGTGTGTGGCTTGCAAGGTGCTATAGTGACATTATTACCTACTACCTACCAACTAGCATGGCTGTTTCTGTTCACACACTACTATTATAGAAATCCACTACATTTGACAGTAAATATACATGACATGCTTTGTGTACTACACATCCTATATTCCCTTTACATTCATTCCTACTATTACATGATATATTTATTGTAGCACAATGTCATTATATAACAGTCATGGCTTAGTGGTAAGTCATGCAGACTACTGTTTCCAAGGTCCTGGGTTCAGGACTGACAGTGGGATTTTATTTTGCTTTTGAGCAGACTACAGGCCTTGTCATTCAGAGTGACTAATGCACTTTTAAGCAGTTGTAACCGGGTTAGCGCTGGTTTGCGCGGAACTCACGCATGCGCACTGGCGTTCAGCTCCACGCACACCCGCTTACAACTGCTTAACAGTGCTTACTCTTGCGCACACCCACGCTATTTTCTTTGAAAGAAATGAAAAGGGGGAGACAGGAAAGTGGTAAAAAAGGGGTCACAAAGAGGGTAAGACAGTAGGGAAACAAGCTCGGGTTTTGCAGGAGGGATGTAGGTAAGGCCCATAGCTGCCCATTTCTTCATCAGCAACAGCTGTGCATATGTTTGTAATTTGGTGTGACATTTGAAACCTTCCAACCCTGAGAGAGGTGTAAGGACAACAATAATACTTGTTGTACAGCCAATTGTAATTGACAGCTTCCATGTCCAGCAGACATGTGTGTGAAATGGGCAGCTATGTATGGGGCGTAATTTTTTTGTGGGTACAGAGTGCCCTTTTTTTTTTTTTTTCAGGTGAGAGTGGTATGTCAGGTACAGGAAGTCGGTATAGCTGGGGAGGTAGGTTGGGTAGGTTAACAGACAAGACAAACAAGATGCATACAGGGGCAGTGTATGACACATGTGGGGGGGTTACACAATTGATGGGGACGGATGTTTGGATATCTAGAGCCCATGAGCCCACAGATGGCAACAGTGGAACTGATATCCCCACCCATGGGCAGTTGCCACTGTGCCTTCACTGCCCAGGATGGGGCTGTGCTGGGGGCTGTGTAGGCCAGGCAGCAGGCATGCCCGTTAGTTGTGCCACCCATGCCTCAAGCTGGCGTAGGGGCCCAAGCACAGCATGCCGGATCTCCCTACGCACCACAGTCCGGACACTATGGAGGGTGAGTGGATGTTCTCCTCCGGCCACGCTTGCAGAGGTGGGATGAGCCCCATCCCCTGCAGCGCTTCCACCTGCAGGTGGCACAGGGCCACCGGAGGAGGGTCCGACCTGGGCACTACTGCCAGGTGCACTCGCCAGCTGAGGAGGGAGAGGTGGGTCCGCTGGAACCCGCCTTCCCAGTCGTCCTATGTTTTGCATTATGTCATGACAGTTTGGGTTAGTAACGTACAATACCATTCACAATTAGTTGTAACAGCATGCATTAGTATTCCCATTAATCAAACACCCAGATTTTCAAACCATTGAACAGCAAGCATAACACATGCATATTTTGAACAGCAATACACAGTCCAACAACATGCAGGGTTGATTGATGGCAACAGGCCATCAGGTTTGGATGTATAAACAGGGCAGATGCATCAACGTACATGCAAATATGTATGAACCAACAGGACAAATGTCCAGGGGTGTTAATTGTGATTGTACATACCAGTTTCACATGGAATGGATTATATGTGGTTATAGTGTAGGGTGAAGAAAATGTAATTAACAACTTCAAATACCAATACATATGCTGTACATTTCTATTAGCTGCAGATATCTACACACTACAGTTCTGCCTACAGTTTCCTATGTGATAACTACTTCAAGTTGGTGATAGGAATGTTACTGCTACATCAATATACATTTTCATTTTTATTCATACACATTCATATCTGGCTCTGTTCAGCTACATCATCATGCTACATTTGCTTTATATAGCTATAGACAACTGTGGATGTTTGGTATTTCAGACAACCATACTATCTGCATATTGCAGACTGAGAGCAACATATCCAGATTTTGGGATACACATTCCAGCTGAGGTACCGTTTTCAACACATGTTACTGTTTGGTTCTGCCTGTCACATTCATTTCATTCTGTACTGACTGCAGTATACTTTATTCAGGAGTTATTACTACTTTATTGGTGGATTCATAACTCTTTCTCACACTCTCTCACTTGTTTTATTTCTACAATTCAGGATGGTACTTAATTCTAGGCTTTACTGGCAAGTTTTACCTGTAGTTATAACAATCCTTCCCAACAGTCTCACTTCTGTCATGTTTCTGTATTTCAACAGGGATATATTTCACACATGAGTTTTACCCAGCTTCTGCAGCTGTACTTTTCAGCCTGCTGCAGGTTATGTGCTATTATATTACAGGTGGGACATCTTTATTTCAGACTTGTTTCATTTTTATGTTTGGATTACAGGCTGCGTCACACTTTTGTAATCAAGCACTACTTGCAAACACTCTTACACTGTTACTTGCACATTTTATTAATTAGTGACTACACTGCACTCTTTTGCTAACTGTCATACTTATATATTTATTTACAGTTACAGGGAGAGAATTGCTGACCTGCCTGGTGGCGCAACCATGCCAGCCTATCGCCATAGGCTTTATGGTTCGCAGAATGGACACCTGCAGCTGTAATATAAATAAAGTAATATTGGAATACACATCTCCATAATATCAGCTAGGTTAGTTTCTTACATAAATAATTACATGTAACTTACTCAGTAGTGGGGCATTGGACATTTGCCGGGCCTCCTGGATCCAATGGTTCAGTTGGTCCTGTTTGCATCTCTTCAGGTCCGCAAGGTGGTGACGGACCTGCTCACCAGTCTTTGGTATCACTGTGGCACTGGTGAGATCATGAGCCAACTGGTCCCACGCCTCAGCCCTATATGCTCCCCACAGGACCTGGCCCTGCATGAGTTGGGCCTCATGATTGTGGACAAGGAGCCAAACCATATATTTGGACTCCTCAGTGCCCCACCCCTGTGCTCGGAAGCAACTACCCTCACCTACACCTGACATTCTGGCTGCAAGTCGGTTCTACAATTGGTTATGCTGTGTATTCCCGCCTATGGGGCTTATATATGCCGTTTTTCCCGCACTTATCTGTGATTGGCCATTTTGGAATTGTATCAGCTTCACAAAACCTGCTTTGTCATGCTCCTCTTTCTATTCATTCCTATATATATGCTATTACTGCATTTCTAAGTGCAACTGTCATGGCTTAGTGGTTCAGTACCTTGACTATGGTGCATGGTATCCTGGGTTCGAACCTGGCCACTGCTTTCTATATTTTATGACTGTCTACACAGGCTAGGAGGTGTGTCTGTGTAAAGGCAGTTTTGTTACAGCTTGCTCAACGTTGCCTGTCGGTTATCTTGTTGGCGCGGTGCGCAGCTCCGCGCAAACGGGTTACGCTGGTTTACGTGTCATTTGGCTGTCAGCACGCATATTACACTCAGCTCAGCTATGGGCACACAGTTTCAGTGTGTTAAACCACTGCTCACCTATGGGCACTCATATTACACCTGTTAAACCACTGCTCACCTACGGGCACTCATGTTATACATGTTAAAACACTGCTCACCTACAGGCAGATGTACTCAACTTGTTAGACTGTAGCTCAGCTATAGGCACATCTGACATATTTTTTTTTATATTATCTCACATTTCTTCAAAATACATGGCCCATTTCATTACATTTTACATAAAATATAATTTTATATGTGTACATATATGTCAGGGACTTGTTTCGTGCTTATTTCACTAAAAATAAAAATTGATGTTGTGGGGGCTCGAACCATGACTGCCTGCTCTTCAGCTGACGTCTCTACCGCTACGCTATTGCTTTTTGGCTTACTTTGCATATGTAGTTCTTATATGCTTTTCCACTGACTGCTAACTGTGGCTAAGCTACGGGCACGCCCGCGCAAATGAGCGCACTCACAGGCAAACATCTTTACAATTTAAAAAAAAATTATAAGATGTTCATTTCTACATTTTATGCTCGTAGTCTGTGGGGGCATGTGTTGTGTTGTGTTTATTCACATTTACACGGACACTGTCGTGGGGGTTTACTTTCAGGACTTTTACTCTTCTGGGGGCGTGTCTGTTTGCAGGGCTTGGCCTACGGACACGCCCCCTACTGTCTTCCACGGACCGTGTTAGCCTTAGGTGTGATTCAGCATGCCCTCATGCATATGCATGACATGCTAACGTCACACCGTTTAACTGCAACCTCTGTGTAAGCCTTGTAACTCTTACACGGAGGCTTCGTGAATCTAAACCAGTTTCTTTGCATGATATTTTAAGATGTTTATAGATCTGGGTATGAAAATGTAACAAAGAAAAACAGATAAATCCCTGCAAGCTTCTCCTTGTATTTTGTATCCCGACTCATATTCTGTCCACCTTATCTATAAACATCATGCATGAATATATATATATATATATATATATATATATATATATATATATATATATATACAAAAGAATGCATGTGGTAAACTATGTACACATTCAGAACTGTAGCATGATTTCATCCATCCATCTATCCATCCATCCATCCATTCATCCATCCATCCATCCATCCATCCATCCATCCATCCATCCATCCAACCTTCCATTTAACCATCCAGCCATCTATTCCTAACTCCATTTGCTTATTTTTGTGCAAGGGGTTAGGGAGTCACTTCATCAACGACAATCATCTTGAGTCAATGTTTATTCAACTGGGGGCCAATCACTGCCATTGCACACACACACATACACACACACACACACACACACACACACACACACACACACACACACACGGTTACCCTTTATACTTTATAATCTCGAAATATCTCGAGACCATAAAGGCGAACGTTAAAAATACCAAAACACTAAACCACAAAATACAAAATATCAAATATAAACACACCATACACCATACAAACATACACTATCCTACCCACACTACAACAAATCTAACAACAAAACATTCACAAACACAAATCAAACCAACACACCTACACTACATGTAAGCAGGGGGTCAACCCCCCCTGCACCTCCCATATGGGGGGATGCGCCCCCACACCCTCCCTACTTATATATACTAACTTTCAGACCACACAAATAGGACATGACAGCAAACTCACACTCAGACATTCTGCAGTCCCTCAAACACACACACACACACACACACACACACACACACACACACACACACACACACACACACACACGCACACACATCACACATATACAGACAACAACACATCCAACACTTACACACTCATACACTCACCTACCTAACCACCCCACACGTACAACTTAGAATCACTCTTATGTACATTCAAACTCACACACAAAACCCTTACAAAACACTCACTTACATTAAATTGCACCCAAAACCACACACGACAATGTACACCATCCACATACAATACCACACGTAAAATAGCGTAAAGCCATAACCGCGAATTCTAGATATTCGAATTCGCGATTATGCACTTTCACTATTCTAAAAATTTGCCTTTATGGTCTTAAAATATTGAAATTTGAGATTTCAATATTTTGAGATTATAAAGGGGAACCCAACAACACACACACACACACACACACACACACACACACACACACACACACACACACACACACACAGACACCATACACAACCCTATGGACAATTTAGAGTGTCCAATCAATCTACAACATGTCTTTGGAATGTGGTAGGAAACTGAAACACAGTGCAAACCCACACAAATGCAGAAGGGACATTCAGACTCCTGAGAGAAGGCACGCCAGTTAAGAATCAAATAGGAAATGTCTTGATTACCCAGTGCATCACTGTGCTACCCCATGATTCATGATCCCAAATGCCCCCAATGTTCTACAGCACATTCTGGTAATATAACCTTGGTTATAACAGTCTGAAAGTGAACAATAAGTTTCTACCTTCAATCGAGTTGCATTATCTGTCTTCTATGCTAAGACACCTTGTTAAATAAGTTAAATGTGCTGAGAGCTCTTTAGATGATGCATTTCATGTTTCTTATTTAAGTATATTTCATTTACATCCGCCATGTTAAGCTATACATATGTTAGAACTATTTATGATTTACAGTATATAATATGAAGGATAAATATACCAGTATAAATTATCCACCCATTGTGTATTACAATGATGTATCACCATGTTTAGTTCACAAAGCATCTGTCTCTGCACCTATTGTGCACAGTGCACAAAGCACTACATTTTGCTGTTTTTTTTTTGTTTGTCTTTGTTTTGTTTTGTTTCAGTTCATGCTATGGTTGTCGGCATTGTGTCTAACCATGACAATATTTCCTTACTTTTAATTTTGCTTCAAATGCACCACCAATTAGGTGGTCTTAAATCTGCCTATATACAAGGAAGACCACATGTACCATGTTTCCATAAGGCATACTGTAGATGCCTATAATATGCTTCTGTCAGTGTTCATTTTGGTTGCAGAAAGCATGCATGATTTCATCCTGGTAACATACCAATTCTTCATTAACATCATACTTGAGTTTGACTTAGGGTCATTGAAACCACCTCAAAAACAAGCAGATTAGCATTTAGGAAACATGCTATTGTTGCCCAATAAAGTTCAACTTCTACTACCCTTGTGACAAATGACGGTACGTTCAGCTTATGTCTGATGTAAACTGACATTTAACAATAACAGATAGTTCTGATGAATCAGAGTGCAGATGGACCATAGTACAGGGATGAGGCTGGTTAGCAATGTTAATGCAGGTGAGAGGTTGAACCTTAATTTGGCTAAAACACATTTTGTGTGATTTATTGGTCAATTATGTAAACCTTAGCAGTCAGAGCAATCGGTGCTCTATTTAATATTTCCAGTGATAGCTTGGGCTGTACTATTTGCGGTAAAGTACTTGCAAACATGAGGATACAGGAGAGAAATCTTCAACCATATAAAGTAGAAAGTATATTGTTACACTTATGTTTACTTCAGTTTCATCCACACATCCATTAGGCCTGTATGTCATGCAAAATAAATGTAAATGGGCCATTTCAAACTGAAAATTGCACTACTGTCGTAATTTATTATGTGTTCACTGCAGTTTCAGGACAGGAGACAATTTGTTGGGAGATGTATGAGTTGCCAGAGTTCGCTTCTTCATACCAGAATGATATGAGTTACATCCATGACTGATTACCTACAGTTATATAGCACTCAGAAACAAACAGTAAAGAAACAAACAGTAAATTACTCCTACCTTCACATCTCTCACGTGCACTGGTGAAATTCACTGCTCCTGAATGTCTCGTAAATCCAGGTTTGCATAAGCAATAGTAACTTCCGATGGTGTTGTGACATAATGCATTGGTAGGGCATGTTCTCTTGTCTTTGCATTCATCAGTATCTGAAATGAGAATGAGATATAAATTTAGGAGGTATTATTTAGAATGTAGTGTCTGTTCATTCTTTAAAGATGCTTTCTTTGCATGGTATTTTAAGATAATTATAGATCTGAGTATGAAAATGTATCAAAGAAAACAGATAAATCCCTACAAACTTCTCCTTGTATTTTGTATCCTGACTCATATTCTGTCCACTTTATCCATAAATGTCATGCATGAATATATATATATATATATATATATATATAAAAGAATGCATGTGGTAGACTATGTACACATTCAGAATTGAAGCATGATTCTATCCATCCATCCATCCATCCATCCATCCATCCATCCATCCATCCATCCATCCATTTTTCTCATGGGGTTAGGGTGTCACCTCAACAATGACAATCATCTTGAGTCATTGTTTAATCAAATGGGAATCAAGCCTGCTACAGTTGTGCATGCACTGCAGATACACACACACACACACACACACACACACACACACACACACACACACACACACACACACACCTATGGATAATTTAGTGTCCAATCAATCTAACACTTCTTTGGAATGTGGTAGGAAACAGAAGCACCCACAGGAAACCCACACAAATGCAGAAGGGACATTCAGACTCCTCAGAGAAGGCACCCAAGCTGAGAATCGAATAGGAAAATTGCTTGATTACCCACTGTATCACTGTGCTACCCCTTGATTCATGGCCCCAAATGCCCCCAAAGTTCTACAGCACATTCTGGTAACATAACCTCTGTTATAACAGTGTGAAAGTAGTTAGCAAGTTTCTTCCTTTAATCGAGTTGCATTATCTGTCTCTTTTGCTAAGACACCTTATAAAATAAGTTAAATGTCCTGAGGGATATTTAGATGATGCATTTCAGAATTGTTATTTAAGAAAATTTCATTTATATCCGTCATGTTAAGCTATACATTTTTTAGAACTATTTGTGATTTACAGTATATAATATGAAGGACATGTATACCAGTATAAATTATCCACCCGTTGTGGATTACAATGAAGTATCACCATGTTTACTTCACAAAGCATCTGTTTCTGCACTTGCTATGCACAGTGCACAAAGAAATGAGGTTTGTCAACAAGCCAAATTGTCCCAGGACATCTTCATGGGGGGTTTAGGTTGTTATTAGGGGAAGTTAAGTGGGTTGGAGAGGTGAAAGGGTTAACTGGAGGCAGGAATGGTTGAGAGGAAATGAGATAATGATGGGGAGGGGATTAAGAGGTTTAGTCTAGTGTAGCTGGGTTAAACAATCACATTTTGGCGTGAACTTGCTACATGTCAGGTTACATCCATGATGACCAGTAGGTACTTTGGTGGGCAGGTAGGCCTTTGGTTAATGTAGTAGATACAGAGGAGGTATGTAATGGTTGTATAATATATATGCATAGTTTTTTTTTTCTGTGCAAATTGTGTTAAAGAGTTTCAGGCTTTTGTGCAGGTTTGATATGAGGTGTTGGCTTGCTCTTGGTCGGCTGTTTGCTGTTAAGTTTATTTAGTAATAAATCAGAACTGATTGACTCACAGTATGACCGTTGATGGTAGGGATTCGTAGTTACAGCTGCCACAGTATTGTTTACGGCTGTGGTGATTATTTATGTTTAGTGACACTGTTCCCCCTCCTGATGTTTTTAGGCAGCTTCGTACCAGTTTGATGACGAGTGATGGAGGGTCCCCTCACATAGACCCACTCACCGTGCATGCGTTTTGGAGCAGGGTTGAATAACATTTAATTTGCTTCCACTTCATTTACAGGAATCTGCCTTGGATCAGCACCCCCCCCAAAAAAAAGGGAGGTTAGCGGCACAGCATTTTGGATTGTAGTTAGAACTTAAATGACAGACATGTACTTTCAACTTCGTACCCATCAGATGTTTCATGCACATATTGATTGGTTTCCAGTAAAATATGCAATCTGCTGGCAAGTCACTGGGTTAATCGGAGGACTTATGTCACTACATAATGATATACATTCGTGTCCCAGACTTTGTATCCTTCAGAAACTGTATGCTAAGAGAACTCCTGTTATTTTAGTGTGTGTGTCTTTCGGCTTTTCCCGGTTAGGGGTCGTCACAGCGGACCTCCGGTCTGCTAATGATTGGCAGTAGATTTTTACGTACTGGCTTGCCGGGCCTAACGCACAACCTTCAACGAAGGAACGCCCATTCGCTACACAGAAGATGCTCGAACTGAGAATCGAACGGGCAACATCTAAGTGTGAGGCAACAACGCTACCGCAGCACCACCACCGCAGTCAACTCCTGTTATTTTAGTAACTTTCTAAATTTATAAGACGCTATTTGATATGTGATGGCGTCATTATTGAGCATGGGGACCGCAGTCAACTTCTGTTATTTTAGTAACTTTCTAAATTTATAAGATGCTATTTGATATGTGATGGTGTCATTATTGAGCATGGGGAAGCAGCTCTGACAATGCCCCTTTACATTGTTTGTGGTTTTCTAGTGACTGGAATCAGAAATAATGGTAGCATTTGAGGTCTGGAGTTCATCTTCGCTGGTAAAATAAATGCAAACTCTGGTCCTAATGTCCTAGTAATCTTTTACGGTTGGGAAGAAGATGGTGTTTTCTTTTTCCTTTTCTTTTCCATGGACTTTGGCTCATTGTTGCACATGTCCATGGTGGGCCTAACTGACAGAACAGGGTCTGTTGGCAGGATAGGCGTGTACACATTTGGCATATCAGGCACAACTTTTACTGGCAATACAGAGTTAGGTCTGGTACACTCGGAAGTTTTGCAGTTTTTAACATCAGAGAGTATGCTGCCAGAACAGTGGTTGTGGGTTTCACTCTGTCATTGGGTTTGGAAGGCTTGCAGTAGTGAAATACTGAGACCTGGTAGGACTTTTGTGATGGCCGGCTCAGTGGTTATTTCGTGGGCTTGGAGGTACCTGTGAGTAATGGCCCTGGTAGCAGTTTTTGTGGTGGCTAGCTAAGTGTTTTTTTTCGCAAGCTTTGAGGTACCAGTGAGTAACGGCTGTTTCCGGGCGGCGTAGATATTGGTGGGAGGGCAGTACATGCCTTGGAGCACAGCTGAAAAAAAAAAAAAAAAATATATATATATATATATATATATATATATATATATATATATATTGTATAATTGTTGGTACCCTCATCTGGTTGCTGATGTGTTTTGATGGCAGCAAAAAGGTGATTGATTTAATAAGTGCAACAACTTTGACATGACTTGTTTAGCTGCAAACCGGTGATCATGCCTTCATTACTGGTGGATGAGGCTGTTATGACTAGGGCAGTAAGTCATTTTACAAGCAAACATTTTCTACAATTTAGGCAGCATACATGGAATGTGTTCTGCATTAATAGTTTAGAGGGGGAGGAGAAAGGAATGCACGAGGCTTCTTCACAGTACTCTGCTACAGGAGTTATTTGGAGGGAAGGGTGGTGAGCGGAAGAATAGAAGAGAAAATAAGAGATCACCTGTAGAATTGTATAATGTTGTAGCACTCAGAAATATAAGGGAGGATAAAGACTGACACTGGGGCTGAAGTTAGTAAGTAATGGTATGATGTGGGGGAATATAGATTAAGTAGGAATAGGCAGTTAAGAAATGTAATTAGTTAAATGTTAAATGTAGATAGCAAACAGAAACTGAGTTCCTGCTCTGCTTCTGTTGTTTAATGCTGAAATATCAGTTAAATAACACTTTGGTTCACCATTTTTTTAACACCCTTATAAGAGTTAACACTGGGTCTTACACTATGGTAATGCTAAACCAGGATATCATTTAACCAGCATTTGACTATAGTAATGGTGTTTCATGTACTTACAAAGGTATTAGCAGCTACTAGGAGATTTGAAGAATTCAGGTTAGTGATTTCTGTATAACAACTTCAAGTGCAATATAAAGATGAGTTAATTTCCCTGAAAGCCAATGGTACAGATTTATGCAGGATGTTCAGATTTTGTTGCACGTCCCCGTCCCCCCCCCCCCGCGCTTTTATTTCCTAGAATGGTGTCTTCTGACAAGTTATGGTAAAGTCTTAAGACTGTAGTTGGAAATAATGACAAGCATTTGAGTTGCAGACTTCATACCATTCTGAATAGCCATGTTACCGCAACCTGTTCTATCACCCTTTTAAGTTCGTAAGAGGAATATTTAAAATACTACCTGACTGTATTTTGTAAGCTGCTAGTCAGCTTTTTATTAGGTTTGCTGCATTGTGTCCATTTGTTCCATATTATGTTGATTAGTGGGCCTCATTTGGAGATGGAAGGTTAAGAGCTAGGCAGATGATTTTACAATATAAGTTAGTTTGGCTTATACAGGGTGCTAACTGATGTGGTACGGAATTGCAGGATTACCCTGGTTGGGGATATTGATAGGTCCCTTCATGTGTGGGATTTAGATTTAACATACTCGACTGGTAGTTAAATTTATCTTGGGTATTTGATAGGGTCATTGGAAGCAAAACTCAGTTATGGCTGCTTTGTCATAGATTTGAGTGGCAGTGGTACATTCCTTCCCAGGTTGGCAGGATAGGTTGTCCTTGAAGATGTCTTAGAATGTGTGTTATGTATTTTGGATGTTTTACGTGTCTTTTTCTTTCTTGCAGATGGGGTCTTGGCATGCTGTGGCTGTAATTTGGAATAGGTGGGTATAAGGTGGAGCCTTCTCTTTACATATTAGAGGGTTTACTTTTGTCCTTTTCTTTATAGATGGTGGGGTGCCGAGTACCAGTTGTGGTGATACGCAGTGAATTCGCAGATGATGGAATCAGTGGCGAGTAAGGAGGTTACACACGGGGAGCACAAGTGGGCAACAGTTACTGACGGAAATTGATGAAGTGCAGAAGGCATCATGTGGTGGCTTGAAAAGGGGATTTGAAAGGTGATGTTTTGATAGGATGGATTTTCTTGCCACTGGAATGGGGCACAAGGAAGGTCTGAGTAATCACCTTAGTAAGGCATGTTAGAGCTCTGTGTTTAATTAGTGGGAGCTGATTATTGCATTGGTATAGGGGGCAAGTAAGGAAGAGGTAGGTAGGGGGGCCAAGGGAAAAATGTCAGGGATGGTTTATGGGGAGTGTGGGGATCCCATGGGATGAGTAGAGTCACAACATTAATAGGAGCACAGGAACGTATTAGGCTACAGCCCTATGGCTCTTGCAAGCCAGTGAAGTTCAATCCTTGTTTTCTTGGAACCTTGGGGTGGTTGCATTTACTTATCCAGTTGTTTGAACCGTATGTGGGGGGAAGGGCCAATTAAGTGTTTGACAGGATGCTGGAGTTTGTTCCTAACAGGTGGTATCTTTGGGGTGACATATTTGTCCCTTGAATAAGTAGTGTTAATGTTACATACCAGGTTAAGGTTTTACAGAATAGCACAAGGATCATTTCACTTGGGGTTTGGGTGAATTTTGTACATAGGGATTTAGGAAGCATGGTAGGTAGGTGGCTGTGTTGGGGTGGTTTAAGAAACTAGGTGTATTGTTACAGGGGAGTTAGAAGGTTTAAAGGAAGCTTGGTTGCAGGATAAGGCAGCTGTAGGACAGGTCTTAATTACCTACTAGTGGTATAGGTAACATAAAGAAAGAGAGCTTTTGAGGTGAAAGGCCAGGGACATACAGGTTAAAAATGGTTTGGTTATGAGTGAATTGGGGATGTTTATGGCTGGGCATGTAGAGCACTTCATTGCTGACCATAGGCGAGTTTTCAGGAACTAGGTTAAGGGGTGTTGGTTTTCAGCCATCTAAGGTTAGGACATTAATGTTTTGGAGTTAGACTATTCCCTACGGTAACTGAGTTGTTGCACATCCAGAACATGGTAGTTGGTGGGCTAAGGTGATAGGCTACAGCTGACAGGGTCCTGGGTGTGAGACTTGATACTAGTTGTTTTGACTGGGTGTCGGTTTGCATAAGCAATAGTAACTTCCGATGGTGTTGTGACATAATGCATTGGTAGGGCATGTTCTCTTGTCTTTGCATTCATCAGTATCTGAAATGACAGTGAGATATAAATTTAGAAGGTATTATTTAGAATGCAATGTTTGTTCATTCTTTAAAGACACTTTCTTTGCATGGTATTTTAAGACATTTATATATCTGGGTCTGAAAATGTAGCAGAAAAAAACAGACAAATCCAAGCAAGCTTCTCCTTGTATTTTGAATCCTGACTCGTATTCTGTCCAACTTATCAATAAATGTCATGCATGAATATATATACAAAACAATGCATGTGGTAGACTATGTACACATTGAGAATTGTAGCATTATTCCATCCATCCATCCATCCATCCATCCATCCATCCATCCATCCATCCATCCATCCATCCGTCCATCCATCCATCCATCCATCCATCCATCCATCCATCCATCCATCCATCCATCCATCCATTTATTTCCAACTCATTTTTATTATTTTTACAGATGGAGTTAGAGTGTTACCTCAGCAACAACAATCATCTCAAGTCAATGTTTATTCAAATGAAGACCAAGCCTTGCCACAGTTGTGCATGCACTGCACATACACAGATACAAACACAGGCACACACACACACAGACACACGCACACACACGCACACACACACACACACACACACACACACACACACACACACACACACACACACACTCACCTATGGACAATTTAGAGTGTTCAGTCAATCTACTACATGTCTTTGGAATGTTGTAGGTAACTGAAGCACCCACAGGAATCCAACACAAATGCAGAATGGACATTCAGTCTCCTGAGAGAAGGCACTGCAGCTAAGAATAAACTAAGAAAATGTCTTGATTAATCACTGAATCACTGTGCTATGCCATGATTCATGACCAGAAATCCCCCCAATGTTCTACAGCACATTCTGGTAACATAACAGTCTGAATGTGCACAAGTTTATACCTTCAATTGAGTTGCATTGTCTGTCTCTTATGCTAAGACACCTTATTAAATACGTTAAATGTCCTGAGAGCTCTTTAGATGATGCATTTCAGGTTTGTTATTTAAGTATATTTCATTTATATCCGCCATGATGAGCTATACATGTTTTAGAACTATTTGTGATTTACGGTATATAATATGAAGGACAAATATACCAGTATAAACTATGCACCCATTGTGGATTACAATGAAGTATCACTATGTTTAGTTCACAAAGCATCTGTGTCTGTACCTGCTTTGCACAGTGCACAAACAACTATATTTTACAGTTTTTCTTTGCTTCATTTCATGCTATAGTTGTGGGCATTGTGTCCATCTATGACAATATTTCCTTACTTTTAATTTTACTTCAAATGCATCACCAATTAGGTGGCCTTAAATCTGCCTATATACAAGGAAGACCACAAATAGCATGTTTGCATAAGGCATACTGTAGATGCCTATAATATGCTTCCTTCATTGTTCATTTTGGTTGCAGCTAGTATGCATGATTTCATCCTGGTAAAATACCAATTCGTCATTGACAACATGCTTGTGTTTAACTAAGGGTCATTGAAACCACAGCAAAAAACAAGCATATTAGAATTTAGGAAACATGCTAGTATTACCCCATAGATTTCAGCTTCTACTACCCTTGTGTGCAAATGAGGGTACATTCAGCCTCTGTCTGATGTATACTGACATGTAACAATAACCGATAGTTCTGATGACTCAAACTGCAGATGGACTACAGTACATGGACGAGGCTGGTTAGCAATGTTAATGCAGGTGAGAGGCTGAACCTTAATTTGGCTAAATCAGTTTACCTTTATAACTGCGATTTGCAGAAGGGCGAACTGCACTTACCCGAAAGGCAGTCTGCAAGATATACAAACGCCGAACAGAAAAAGGTGCGAATGTGCAATGAGCGAATTCACAGTGAGATTCGCTCATTGCGCATTCGACATTCAGGGTCGGATTGCAGTATAGTGGGGATTGGGAAATGGATGCTTTCCCAACTATAGTGCAATCTCAGAGTTAGAATAATAAAGTAGGGGGGGTGTGGGGGGCACAGCCCCCACATGGGGGGTGCCGGGGGGGCTTGCCGCCCTGCTTTACACTTTGTTTTTTTTTTACTTCGACTTTTATGTTCGAAAAACAGCAAATCTGCTGTTCGATTTGATATTTTTCGAACATGTAGGTGAATCGACATTGTTCGTTTCATGGATTAAAGTCGCTCATATTGAGCACTTACCCTTCTGCCAATCGCAGTAATAAAGGTAAACCGGCTAAATCACATTTTGTGTGATTTATTGGTCAATGATGTAAACCTTAGCAGTCAGAGCAATCGGTACTCAATTTAATATTTTCCAGTGATAGCTTGGGCTGAATTATTTGCAGTAAAGTACTTGCAAACATGAGGATACAGGAGAGAAATCTTCAACCATATAAAGTAGAAAGTATATTGTTACACTTATGTTTACTTCAGTTTCATCCACACATCCATTAGGCCTGTATGTCATGCAAAATAAATGTAAATGGACCATTTCAAACTGAAAAATTGCACCACTGCCGTAATTTATTATAAGTGTTCACTGCAGTTTCAGGACAGGAGACAATTTGTTGGGAGATGTATGAGTTGCAAGAGTTTGCTTCTTAATAACAGAATGATATGAGCTACATCCATGACTAATTACCTTAAGAAATTTAGCACTCAGAAACAAACAGTAAAGAAACAAACAGTAAAATACACCTACCTTCACATCTCTCACGTGCACTGGTGAAATTCACTGCTCCTGAGAGACTCTTAAATCCAGGTTTGCATAAGCAATAGTAACTTTCGATGGTGTTGTGACATAATGCATTGGTAGGGCATGTTCTCTTGTCATTGCATTCATCAGTATCTGACATAAGCGTGAGATAAATTTAGGAGGTATTATTTAGAATGCAATGTTTGTTCATTCTTTAAAGACACTTTCTTTGCATGATATTTTAAGACATTTATAGATCTGGGTATGAAAATGTAGCAAAGAAAAACAGTTAAATCCCTGTAAGCTTCTCCTTGTATTTTGTATCCTGACTCATATTCTGTCCACCTTATCCATAAATGTCATGCATGAATATATATACAAAAGAATGCATGTGGTAGACTATGTACACATTTAGAATTGTAGCATGATTCCATCCATCCATCCATCCATTCATCCATCCATCCAGCCATCCATCCATCCATCCATCCATCCATCCATCCATCCATCCATCCATCCATCCACTTATTCCCAACTCCTTTTTCTTATTTTTGCACATGGAGTTAGGGTGTCGACAATCATTTTGAGTCAATATTTATTCAAATGGGGATCAAGCCCTGCCACAGCTGCACATGCACTGCACATACACATATACACAAACAGACAAACACACACATATACACCCACATGCACACACACACACACATGCACACACACACACACACACCCACACACACCCACACACACCCACACACACCCACACACACACACACACACACACACACACACACACACACACACACACACACAGACACACACACACAGGCACAGACACACACTCTCACACACACACACACACACACACACACACACACACACACACACACACACACACACACACACACACACACACACACACACACACACCTATAGACAATTTAGAGTGTCCTATCAATCTACTACATGTGTTTGGAATGGGGTAGGAAACTGAAGCTCCCACAGAAAACCCACACAAATCCAGGAGGGACATTTAGACTTCTCAGAAAAGGCACCCCAGCTGAGAATCGAACAAGAAAATGTCTTGATTACCCACTGAATCACTGTGCTACCCCATGACTCATGACCCCAAATGCCCCAATGATCTACAGCACATTCTGGAAACATAACATCTGTTATAACAGTCTGAACTCCTTCGCTTAATGCTTTCTGGAATTCATAAACTCCAATGCCCTGGATCAACTTATCCACACCCCCACCAGGGGCAACAATATCATAGATCTAGTCATTACCAACATGAGTGACCAGTGTTCCACACCTGAAGTCAACGCCTCATTGGTCCGATCCGAACATGAGCTAATTACTTTAGATATCCACATCCTGCCCCCCACCCATTAAGGAAACCATGGTAAAAAATTTCTCCAAAGCCAACTTCATGCTTCTTAAGACAGAAGTAAGTGGTAAACTTCATGATACCCATGCAGATGGACAATACAGTTACAACTACTGAATCCTAAACAATTGCACTTTATAAGCACTTACATGAGTTCATGGATCGTGCTATCCCAAACAGAACCAAGACGCTTTCCTCCAAAACAAGGAAGCCAATCTGGTGGTTCCCTGAAATAAACAAACTGTACAACAGAAGGAAGAAACTGTTACAAAAGAGAGTAAAATCCCATGAGTGGAGGAGCTCCCTGGTCAGCATCAGTAAGAAGCTGCGATCCCTGATAAAATCCTCCAAAGCTAGTTACGAAAAGAAAATCACCACTGATTCTAAAGACAACCACAACGCATTCTATAGCTATGTCAAGAATCTCAATGGCAACACTCAGATCTGCTTTGAGTTACAGCACAATGGCACTTAATGCACAGACCCAACTGATATTGCTAATATCCTGGCAGATAGGTTCAGTGTTAACTTTACCCCCCTCTCACGTCCTAAAGAGCCCATCTCTATACTGGAAGAATGCAAAGTTCCTGTAATCACGACTGCACAGGTAAAAACCACACTCTCCAAAGCCAAAAACACAGCATCCATGGGACCAGACAACATCCCAGGCTGCGTTCTACATGAACTACAGAATGAACTGGCACCCCACCTAAGTACCATATTCAATCATACCCTCACCTCAGGCTTTGTGCCTGCTGAATGGCACACAGCGACAGTTATCCCAATCCACAAGGGGGGAGCAACCATGGACCCCGGAAACTACTGCCCCTTTAGCCTGATGAGCCTGGTCTGCAAGGCCATGGAATGCATCATCATGGAACTTATAAACAAAGACATTGGTAATCTACAAACTCTGGACCCCACCCAGTTCGGGTTTGTAAAAGGCAGATCATGTCTCCTAAACCTGACTTCTTTGAAGCAGTCACCATAGCCGTAAACGAGGGTAAGGTGGTTCAGACAGCTTATCTAGATCTTGCCAAGGCTTTCGACACCATCCCCCACTCTGGAATTATAGATAAACTCACTAAACTGGGTATAAATCCCTATGTCACAAGATGGGTTGCCAACTGGCTCACTGACAGAACCCACACTGTGAAAGTAGCAGACTCCAAATCCAACTTCAGACCAGTGACAAGTGGAGTACCACAGGGTTAAGTCCTGGGTCCTCTCCTGTTTGGTATCTACTTCTCTGAAATACAGGCTAACACAGAAGGTCTTTGGCTAACAAAGTTCACAGATGACTGCAAATTAGGAGCTATAATCAAAACTCCTAATGATGTGGACATCCTACAAAAGAGCCTCACTGAGACAGATGCCTGGTGTCAAAGCCATGGCCTCAACTCAATGCCAAAAAGTGCATTGTCATCCCTTTTGGTAAAAACTCTGTACCCATGAACTACAACATAGGCGGTAGTATACTTAACACCAAAAGTGTGATAAGAGACCTTGGGACACAGGTGGACAGTAGTCTCTCCTTTGATAATCACATCGCCACAGTAGTCAGAAAATCCTTCTACATGGCACACCTCATCACAAAAGGTTTCTCATCCAGAAAAAAAGAGGTAATTGTTCCCCTCTACTCATCACTCATTAGAACCATTATAGAGTACAATGCCCCTTTTGGTATGTGCCTCACAAGACATCTACAACAACTGGAAAGGCCGCAAAAATACCTCACAAAGAGGATTACTGGCCTCAATCAGATGCCCTATGCAGACCGTCTCAAAAAACTCCAGCTTTACTCCGTCGCATATCGCCTACTCAGAGGTGATCTCTGCATAACATACAAAGCTATGTCAAACCCAGAGCTGTTGGACATGCTCCACTTAAAGAAATCCAAATCCCTCCGAGCTACACACTCTAGGGACCTAAACCTTGTCACTACAATAAACAGAACATGTCGGAGGGATAGATTCCTGTCCCAGAGACTTCCCATACTCTGGAATAAACTACCTATATATATCAAACAAAGCTCCTCATTAGCACTCTTCAAGAAAAATCTTGATGATTGGATGGGAAATAGGAAATTCACCCCAGGGATCACTTCTGTGGCTCTGCTCAACAGTGGCACAGGAAAATAATTTGCTTGGGTGGCAAAAGCCAGGGTACCTTTTTGGCTGGGCCTGTATAGGCCCCAGGGCCGACAGCCTAGTACCTACCTATGAACCTATGAAAGTGCAGAACAAGTTTTTACCTTCATTCGAGTTGCACTATCTGTCTCTTATGTGAAGACACCTTGTTAAATAAGTTAAATGCCCTGAGGGCTTCTTAGATGATACATGCATTTCAGGATTGTTATTTAAGTATATTTCATTTATATCCATCATGCTAAACTATACATGTTTTAGAACTATTTGTGATTTACAGTATGTAATATGAAGTAGAAATATACCAGTATAAATTATCCACCAGTTTTGGATTACTCTGAAGTATCACCATTTTTAGTTCACAAAGCATCTGTTTCTGTACCTATTGTGCACAGCGCGCAAAGCACTATATTATACTGTTTGTTTTGTTTCAGTTCATGCTATGGTTTGTGGGCATTATGTCCATCTATGACAATATTTTCTTTCTGTTAATTTTACTTCAAATTCACCATCAAACAGGTGACCTTAAATCTGGCTATATACTTGGAAGACCACATATAACATGTTTGCGTTAGGCATACTGTAGATGCCTATAATATGCTTCCTTCATTGTTCATTTTGGTTGCAGCAAGCATGCATGATTTCATCCTGGTGACATACAAATTTGTCATTAACAACAAACTTGAGTTTGACTTAGGGTAATTGAAACCACCTAAAAAACAAGCAGATTTGAATTTAGGAAATGTGCTATTATTGCCCCATAGAGTTCAGCGTCCACTATCCTTGTGTGCAAATGAGGGTACATTCAGCCTATGTCTGATGTAAATTGACATGTAACTATAACAGGCAGTTCTGATGACTCAGACTGCAGATGGATTATAAGTACAGGGATGAGGCAGGTTAACAATGTTAATACAGGTGAGAGTTGAACCTTAATTTGGCTAAAACACATTTTGTGTGATTTATTGGTCAATGATGTAGACCTTAGCAGTTATAGCAATTGGTGCTCTATTTAATATTTTCCAGTGATAGCTTGGGCTGTACTATTTGTGGTAAAATACTTGCAAATATGAGACTACTGGAGAGAAATCTAAAAGCATATAAAGTAGAAAGTATATTTTTACAATCATATTTACTTCAGTTTCATCCACGCATCCATTAAACCTATAAGCCAGGCAAAATAAAGGTAGAAGGACAAGTTCAAACTGAAAAGTTACCCTACTGCCATAATTTATTAATTGTGCTCATTGCAGTTTCAGGAGACAATTTGTTGGGAGATATATGAGTTGCTAGAGTTCGCTTCTTAAAAATACAATAATATGAGTTATATCCATGACTAATTACCTTCAGTTATATAGGACTAAGAAACAAACAGTAAAGAAATAAACAGTAAATTACACCTACCTTCACATCTCTCACGTGCACTGGTGAAATTCAGTGCTCCTGAGAGGCTCGTGAATCCAGGTTTGCATAAGCAATAGTAACTTCCGATGGTGTTGTGACATAATGCATTGATAGGGCATGTTCTCTTGTCATTGCATTCATCAATATCTGACATGAGAGTGAGATATAAATTTAGGATGTATTATTTAGAATGCAATGTTTGCTCATTCTTTAAAGACACTTTCTTTGCATGATATTTTAAGATGTTTATAGATCTGGGTATGAAAATGTAGCAAAGAAAAACAGATAAATGCCTGCAAGCTTCACCTTGTATTTTGTATCCTGACTCATATTCTGTCCACCTTATCAATAAATGTCATGCATGAATATATACACAAAATAATGCATGTGGTAGACTATGTATACATTCAGAATTGTAGCATGATTCATTCCATCCATCCATCCATCCATCCATCCATCCATCCATCTATTCCCAACTCCTTTTTCTTATTTTTGCTCATGGATTTAGGGTGTCACCTCAACAATGACAATCATCTTGAGTCAATGTTAATTCAAATGGGGATCAAGCCCTGCCACAGTTGCGCGTGCACTGCACATACACAGATACACACACAGGCACACAAGCAAACACACGCGCGCACACACACACACGCACGCACGCACGCGCGCACACGCACACGCATGCACACACACATACACGCACACACAAACACATCTATGGGCAATTCAGAGTGTTCAGTCAATCTACTACACCTCTTTTGAATGTCGTAGGAAACTGAAGCACCCACAGGAATCCAACACAAATGCAGAAGGGACATTCAGACTCCTCAGAGAAGGCACTGCAGCTGAGAATAAACTAGGAACATTTGTTGATTACCCACTGTATCACTGTGCTACCCCATGATTCATGACCTCAAATCCACCCAATGTTCTACAGCACATTCTGGTAACATTACTCTGTTATAACAGTCTGAATGTGCACAACAATTTTCTACCTTCAACTGAGTTGCTTTATCTGTCTCTTATGCTAAGACACATTATTAAAAAGGTTAAATGTCCTGAGAGCTCTTTAGATGATGCATTTCAGGATTGTTATTTAAGTATATTTCATTTATATCCGCCATGATAAGCTATACATGTTTTAGAACTATTTATGATTTACGGTATATAATATGAAGGACAAATATAACAGTATAAACTATTCCCCCTTTGTGGATTACAATGAAGTATCACCATGTTTAGTTCACAAAGCATCTGTGTCTGCAGCTGCTGTGCACAGTGCACAAACAACTACATTTTACAGTTTTTCTTTGTTTCATTTCATGCTATAGTTGTGGGCATTGTGTCCATCTATGACAATATTTCCTTACTTTTAATTTTACTTCAAATTCACCACCAATTAGGTGGCCTTAAATCTGCCTATATACAAGGAAGACCACATACAGCATGTTTGCATAAGGCATACTGTAGATGCCTATAATATGCTTCCTTCATTGTTCATTTTGGTTGCAGCTAGAATGCATGATTTCATCCTGGTAAAATACCAATTTGTCATTAACAACATGCTTGTGTTTAACTAAGGGTAATTGAAACCACAGCAAAAAAACAAGCAGATTAGCATTTAAGAAACGTGCTAGTATTGCCCCATAGAGTTCAGCTTGTACTACTCTTGTGTGTAAATGAGGGTACATTCAGCCTATGTCTGATGTATACTGACATGTAACAATAACAGATAGTTCTGATGACTCAGACTGCAGATGGACTACAGTACATGGAAGAGGCTGGTTAGCAATGTTAATGCAGGTGAGAGGTTGAACCTTAATTTGGCTAAATCGGTTTACCTTTGTAACTGCGATTTGCAGAAGGGCGAACTTCACATACCAGAAAGGCAGTCTGCAAGATATACAAATGCCGAATGGACAAAGGTGCGAATGTGCAATGAGCGAATGCACAGTGAGATTCGCTCATTGCACATTCGACATTCAGGTTCGGATTGCACTATAGTGGGGATTGGGAAATAGTTCCTTTCCCCACTGTAATGCGATCTCGGAGTTAGAATAATAAAGTAGTGGGGGTGTGGGGGGCACTGGGAGGCTTGTCTCCATGCTTTCACTTTGTTTTTTTTTTATTTTGACTTTTATGTTCTAAAAACAGCGAATCTGCTATTCGATTTCCTGTTTTACGAACATGTAGGTGTGTCGACATTGTTCGTTTCATGGACTAAAGTCGCTCATATGAGCACTCGCCCTTCTGCCAATCACGGTTATGAAGGTAAACTGGCTAAATCACATTTTGTGTGATTTATTGGTCAATGATGTAAATTTAGCAGTCAGAGTAATTGGTACTCTAATATTTTCCAATGATAGCATGGGCTGTACTATTTGTGGTAAAGTTCTTGCAAACATGAGGCTACAGGACAGAAATCTTCAACCATATAAAGTAGAAAGTACATTGCTACCCTTATGTTTACTTCAGTTTCATCCACACATCCATTAGGCCTGTATGTCAGGCAAAATAAATGTAAATGGGCCATTTCAAACTGAAAATTGCACTATTGCCGTAATTTATTATAAGTGTTCATTGCAGCTTCAGGAGACAATTTGTTGGGAGACGTATGAGCTGCCAGAGTTTGCTTCTTATTAGCAAAATAATATGAGTTATATCCATGACTAATCACCTTCAGTTATATAGCACTCAGAAACAAACAGTAAAGAAACAAACAGTAAATTACACCTACCTTCACATCTCTCACGTGCACTGGTGAAATTCAGTGCTCTTGAGAGAGTCGTAAATCCAGGTTTGCATAAGCAATAGTAACTTCCGATGGTGTTGTGACATAATGCATTGGTAGGGCATGTTCTCTTGTCTTTGCATTCATCAGTATCTGAAATGAGAATGAGATATAAATTTAGGAGGTATTATTTAGAATGCAATGTTTGTTCATTCTTTAAAGACATTTTCTTTGCATGGTATTTTAAGACGTTTATAGATCTGGGTATGAAAATGTAGCAAAGAAAAGCAGATAAATACCTACAACCTTCTCCTTGTATTTTGTATCCTGACTCATATTCTGTCCACCTTATCCATAAAAGTCATGCATGAATATATATTCAAAAGAATGCATGCGGTAGATTATGTACACATTCAGAATTGTAGCATGATTCCATCCATCCATCCATCCACTTATTCACAATTTCTTTTTCTTATTTTTGCACATGGAGTTAGGGTGTCACCTCAACAACGACAATCATCTTGACTCAATATTTATTCAAATGGGGATCAAGCCCTGCCACAGCTGCACATGCACTACACATACACATATACAGAAAGAGACAAACACACACATACACACAGACACACACACACACACACACACACACACACACACACACACACACACACACACACACACACACACACACACACACACACACCTATGGATCATTTAGAGTGTCCTATCAATCTACTATATGTGTTTGGAATGTGGTAGGAAACTGAAGCTCCCAGAGGAAACCCACACCAATCCAGGAGGGACATTCAGACTCCTCAGAAAAGGCACCCCAGCTGAGAATCAAACAAGAAAATGTCTTGACTACCTACTGAATCACTGTGCTACCCCATGATTCATGACCCCAAATGCCCCCAATGATCTACAACACATTCTGGAAACATAACCTCTGTTATAACAGTCTGAAAGTGCAGAACAAGTTCCTACCTTCAGTCGAGATGCACTATCTGTCTCATGCGAAGACACCTTGTTAAATAAGTTAAATGCCCTGAGGGCTTTTTAGATGATACATTTCAGGATAGTTATTTAAGTATATTTCAATTATATCCATCATGTTAAACTATAAATGTTTTAGAACTATTTGTGATTTACAGTATATGATAAGTAGAAATATATCAGTATAAATTATCCACCAGTTGTGGATTACTCTGAAGTATCACCATTTTTAGTTCACAAAGCATCTGTTTCTGTACCTATTGTGCACAGTGCGCAAAGCACTATATTATACTGTTTCTTTTGTTTCAGTTCATGCTATGGTTGTGGGCTTTTTTAACTGTTAATTTTACTTCAAATTCACCATCAAACAGGTGACCTTAAATCTGGCTATATACTTGGAAGACCACATATAGCATGTTTGCGTTAGGCATACTGTAGATGCCTATAAAATGCTTCCTACAGTGTTCATTTTGGTTGCAGCAAGCATGCATGATTTCATACTGGTAACATACCAATTTATCATTAACAACATACTTGAGTTTGACTTAGGGTCATTGAAACCACCTAAGAAACAAGCAGATTTGAATTTAGGAAATGTGCTATTATTGCCCCATAGAGTTCAGCGTCCACTACCCTTGTGTGCAAATGAGGGTACATTCAGCCTATGTCTGATTTAAAGTGACTTGTAGCTATAACAGACAGTTCTGATGACTCAGACTGCAGATGGATTATAAGTACAGGGATGAGGCAAATTAGCAATGTTAATGCAGGTGAGAGTTGAATCTTAATTTGGCTAAAACACATTTTGTGTGATTTATTGGTCAATAATGTAGACCTTAGCAGTTATAGCAATTGGTGCTCTATTTAATACTTTCCAGTGATGGCTTGGGCTATACTATTTGTGGTAAAGTACTTGCAAATATGAGACTACTGGATAGAAATCTTCAAGCATATAAAGTAGAAAGTATATTGTTACAATCATGTTTACTACAGTTTCATCCACACATCCATTAGACCAGTAAACCAGGCAAAATAAAGATAGAAGGTCCAGTTCAAAATGAAAAGTTACCAAATAAAATTGCCAAAGATTCCAAAGACAACCACAAAGCATTCTATAACTATGTCAAAACTCTAAATGGCAATGCTCAGATCTGCTCTGAGCTAAAACAGAATGGCATTAAATATACTGATCCGAAGGATATTGCCAATATCCTGACAGATCGATTCAGTGCCAACTTCACCTCCCTCTCACCCCCTAAATGGCCCATCTCAATACCGG
Source organism: Protopterus annectens (assembly GCF_019279795.1). Classification (NCBI taxonomy): domain Eukaryota; kingdom Metazoa; phylum Chordata; order Ceratodontiformes; family Protopteridae; genus Protopterus; species Protopterus annectens. The sequence continues at coordinate 1,465,890,416 of NC_056743.1, forward strand.
AAGATTGCCAAATTCCAGTAATAATGGCCACACAGGTACAAAACGCACTCTCTAAAGCCAAGAATACAGCATCCATGGGACCAGATGACATCCCGGGCTGTGTACTACATGAACTACAATATGAACTGGCACCTCACCTAAGTGTCAAGTTTAATCATAGCCTCACCTCAGGTTTCATGCCCACTGAGTGGCGCAGAGCTACAGTTATCCCAATCCACAAGGGGATCCACCTTGGATCCCGGAAACTACCGTCCCATCAGTCTGACAAGCCTTATCTGCAAGGCCATGGAGCGTATTATCATGGAACTTATAAACAAAGACATTGGCAACCTTCAAACACTGGACCCCACCCAGTTTGGGTTTGTGAAGGGCCGATCTTGTCTCCTGAACCTGATTGACTTCTTTGAATCAGTCTCCAGAGCCATGGACAAGGGTAAGGTGGTCCACACAGCCTATCTAGACCTTGCCAAGGCCTTTGACACCATCCCCCACTCTGGAATCATAGATAAACTTACTAAGTTGGGCATTAATCCCTATGTCACCCAATGGGTTGCTAAATGACTTACTGATAGAACCCACACTGTAAAAGTAGCCGACTCCAAATCCAGCTCCAGACAAGTGGCAAGTGGAGTACCTCAGGGTTCAGTCCTGGGGCCGCTCTTGTTTGTCATCTACTTCTCTGAAGTACAGGTCAAAACTAAGGGACTCTGGCTAACAAAGTTTGCAGATGACTGCAAACTGGGAGCCATTATTGAATCCCCAAATGATGTGGATACTCTACAAAAGGGCCTTACAGAAACAGATGCTTGGTGCCAGAGCCATGGGCTCAAGCTCAATGCCAAAAAATGTATTGTTATCCCCTTTGGGAAAAACATGTATCCATGAATTACCATATAGGTGGCAGTACACTAAACACAGAAAGTGTGATAAGAGACTTAGGGACACAGGTGGACAGTGGTCTCACCTTCGATAACCACATCGCCACAACAGTCAGGAAATCCTTCTATGTGGCACACCTCATCACGAAGGGCTTCTCATCCAGAAAAAAGGAGGTCATTGTCCCACTGTACTCATCCCTCATTAGACCCATTATAGAATACAACGCCCCATTTGGTATGTACCTCTCAAGACATCTGCAACAACTGGAAAGGCCTCAGAAATACCTCACTAAAAGAATCACAGACATAAAGCAGATGCTCTGCGCTGACCGCCTTAAAAACTCCAGCTATACTCTGTCGCATATCGTCTACTCAGAGGCGATCTCTGCTTAACATACAAGGCCATGTCAAACCCAGAGCTGTTGGACATGCTACACTTAAAGAAATCCCAATCCCTCAGAGCTACACACTCCAGGGATCTAAACCTTGTCATCACAATAAACAAAACATGCTGGAGGGATAGGTTCCTGACCCAGAGACTCCCCAGACTCTGGAATAGATTGCCCATACATGTCAAGCAGAGTGCCTCTTTGGAACTCTTCAAGAGGAACCTTGACGATTGGATGGGAGAAAGGAAATTCACCCCAGGGATCACGTCAGTCATCCTGCTAGACAGGGGTCCAGGAAAGTAAATAATGTGGGAAGAAATAGACAGGGAATTGTTATGGCTAGGCTTGTATAGGCCCTAGGGCTGATAGCCTAGTACCGACCTATGAACCTATGAACCTATACCCTACTGCCATAATTTATTATATGTGTTCATTGCAGCTTCAGGAGACAATTTGTTGGGAGATATATGAGTTGCCAGAGTTCGCTTCTTAAAAATAGAATAATGAGTTACATCCATGACTAATTACCTTCAGTTATATATGACTAAGAAAAAAACAGTAAAGAAATAAATATTAAATTACCCCTACCTTCACATCTCTCACGTGCACTGGTGAAATTCAGTGCTCCTGAGAGGCTCGTGAATCCAGGTTTGCATAAGCAATAGTAACTTCCGATGGTGTTGTGACATAATGCATTGGCAGGGCATGTTCTCTTGTCATTGCATTCATCAGTATCTGACAGAAGAGTGAGATATAAATTTAGGAGGTATTATTTAGAATGCAATGTTTGTTCATTCTTTAAAGACACTTTCTTTGCATGATATTTTAAGACGTTGTTAGATCTGGGTATGAAAATGTAGCAAAGAAAAACAGATAAATTCCTGCAAGCTTCTCCTTGTATTTTGTATCTTGACTCATATCCTGTCCACCTTATCCATAAATATCATGCATGAATATATATACAAAAAATGCATGTGGTAGTCTATGTATACATTCAGAATTGTAGCATGATTTCATCCATCCATCCATCCATCCATCCATCCATCTATTCCAAACTCCTTTTTCTTATTTTTGCTCATGGATTTAGGGTGCCACCTCAGCAATAACAATCATCCTGAGTCAATGTCAATTCAAATGGGGATCAAGCCCTGCCACAGTTGCGCGTGCACTGCACATACACAGATTCACACACAGACACACATTCAAACACACGCGCGCGCACACACACACACACACACACACACACACACACACACACACACACACACACACACACACACACACACCCACACCTATGGAAAATTTAGACTGTTCCGACAATCTACTACATCTCTTTGGAATGTCGTAGGAAACTGAAGCACCCACAGGAATCCAACAAATGCAGAGGAGACATTCAGAATCCTCAGAGAAGGCACTGCAGCTGAGAATCAAATAGGAACTTTTCTTGATTACCCACTGTATAACTGTGCTACCCATGATTCATGACCCCAAATCCCCCCAATGTTCTACAGCACATTCTGGTAATATAACCTTTGTTATAACAGTCTGAATGTGCACAACAAGTTTCTACCTTCAATTGAGTTGCTTTATCTGTCTCTTATACTTAGACACCTTATTAAATAAGTTAAATGTCCCGAGAGCTCTTTAGATGATGCATTTCATGATTGTTATTTAAGTATATTTCATTTATATCCGCCAGGATAAGCTATACATATTTTAGAACTATTTGTGATTTACGGTATATAATATGAAGGACAAATATAACAGTATAAACTATCTACCCGTTGTGGATTACACTGAAGTATCACCATAGTTAGTTCACAAAGCATCTGTGTCTGTACCTGCTGTGCACAGTGCACAAACAACTACATTTTACAGTTTTTCTTTGTTTCATTTCATGCTATAGTTGTGGGCATTGTGTCCATCTATGACAATATTTTCTTACTTTTAATTTTACTTCAAATTCACCACCAATTAGGTGGCCTTAAATCTGCCTATATACAAGGAAGACCACATATAGCATGTTTGCATAAGGCATACTGTGGATGCCTATAATATGCTTCCTTCATTGTTCATTTTGGTTGCAGCTAGTATGCATGATTTCATCCTGGTAAAATACCAATTTGTCATTAACAACATGCTTGTGTTTAACTAAGGGTCACTGAAACCACAGCAAAAAACAAGCAGATTAGCATTTAAGAAACTTGCTAGTATTACTCCATAGAATTCAGCCTATACTACCCTTGTGTGCAAATAAGGGTACATTCAGCCTATGTCTGATGTATACTGATATGTAACAATAACAGATAATTCTGATGACTCAGACTGCAGATGGACTACAGTACATGGAATAGGCTGGTTAGCAATGTTAATGCAGGTGAGAGGTTGAACCTTAATTTGGCTAAATTGGTTTACGTTTATAACTGCGATTTGCAGAAGGGCGAACTGCACATACCCGAAAGGCAGTCTGCAAGATATACAACACCGAATGGAAAAAGGTGCGAATGTGCAATGAGCGAATGCACAGTGAGATTCGCTCATTGCACATTCGACAATCAGGGTCAGATTGCACTATAGTGGGGATCGGGAAATGGTTCCTTTCCCCACTATAGTGCGATCTCAGAGTTAGAATAATAAAGTTGTGGGGGTGTTGGGAGTCCAGACCCCCACATAGGGGATGCCGGGGGGTTTCCCCCCTGCTTTACACTTTGATTTTTTTTTTTTATTTCGACTTTTATGTTCGAAAAACAGCGAATCTGCTGTTCGATTTGCTGTTTTTCGAACATGGAGGTGTGTCGACATTGTTAGTTTCATGGACTAAAGTCACTCATATGAGCACTCGCCCTTCTCCCAATTGCGGTTATGAAGGTAAACTGGTTAAATCACATTTTGTGTGATTTATTGGTCAATTATGTAAACCTTAGCAGTCAGAGCAATCGGTACTCTATTTAATATTTTCCAATGATAGCTTGGGCTGTACTATTTGCGGTAAAGTACTTGCAAACATGAGGCTACAGGACAGAAATCTTCAACCATATAAAGTAGAAAGTATATTGTTACACTTATGTTTACTTCAGTTTCATCCATTAGGCCTGTATGTCATGCAAAATAAATGTAAATGGACCATTTCAAACTGAAAAATTGCACTACTGCCATAATTTATTATAAGTGTTCACTGCAGTTTCAGGAGACAATTTGTTGGGAGACGTATGAGCTGCCAGAGTTTGCTTCTTAATAGCAAAATAATATGAGTTATATCCATGACTAATCACCTTCGGTTATATAGCACTCAGAAACAAACAGTAAAGAAACAAACAATAAATTACACCTACCTTCACATCTCTCACGTGCACTGGTGAAATTCACTGCTCCTGAGAGAGCTTTAAATCCAGGTTTGCATAAGCAATAGTAACTTCCGATGGTGTTGTGACATAATGCATTGGCTGGACATGTTCTCTTGTCATTGCATTCATCAGTATCTGAAATGAGAATGAGAATGAGATATAAATTTAGGAGGTATTATTTAGAATGCAATGTTTGCTCATTCTTTAAAGACACTTTCTTTGCATGGTATTTTAAGACGTTTATAGATCTGGGTATGAAAATGTAGCAAAGAAAAACAGATAAATCCATGCAAGCTTCTCCTTGTATTTTGTATGCTGACTCATATTCTGTCCACCTTATCCATAAACGTCATGCATGAATATACATACAAAAGAATGCATGTGGTAGACTATGTACACATTCAGAATTGTAGCATGATTCCATCCATCCATCCATCCATCCATCCATCCATCCATCCATCCATCCAGCCATCCATCCATCCATTCATCCTTCCTTCCATCCATCCATCCATCCATCCATCCATCCATCCATCCATCCATCCACTTATTTCCAACTCCCTTTTCTTATTTTTGCACATGGAGTTAGGGTGTCGCACACACACAAACACACACGCACACAACTATGGACAATTTAGAGTGCCCTATCAATCTACTACGTTTTTGGAATGTGGTAGGAAACTGAAGCTCCCAGAGGAAACCCACACAAATCCAGGAGGGACGTTCAGACTCCTCAGAAAAGGCACCACAGCTGAGAATCGAACAAGAAAATGTCTTGATTACCCAGTGAATCACTGTGATTCATGACCCCAAATGCCCTCAATGATCTACAGCACATTCTGGAAACATGACCTCTCTTATAACAGTCTGGAAGTGAAGAACAAATTCCTACCTTCAGTCGAGTTGCATTATCTGTCTCTTATGCAAAGATACCTTGTTAAATAAGTTAAATGCCCTGAGGGCTTTTTAGATGATGAATTTCAGGATTGTTATTTACGTATATTTCATTTATATCCATCATGATAAACTATACATGTTTTAGAACTATTTGTGATTTACAGTATATAATATGAAGTAGAAATATACCAGTATAAATTATCCACCAGTTGTGGATTACTCTGAAGTATCACCATTTTTAGTTCTCAAAGCATCTGTTTCTGTACCTATTGTCCACAGTGCGCAAAGTACTATATTATACTGTTTGTTTTGTTTCAGTTCATGCTATGGTTGTGGGCATTCTGTCCATCTATGACAATATTTTCTTACTGTTATTTTTACTTAAAATTCACCATCATACAGGTGACCTTAAATCTGGCTATATACTTGGAAGACCACATATAGCATGTTTGCGTTAGGCATACTGTAGATGCCTATAATATGCTTCCTTCATTGTTCATTTTGGTTGCAGCAAGCATGCATGATTTCATCCTGGTAACATACCAATTTGTCATTAACAACATACTTGAGTTTGACTTAGGGTCATTGAAACCACCTAAAAAACAAGCAGATTTGCATTTAGGAAATGTGCTATTATTGCCCCATAGAGTTCAGCGTCCACTACCCTTGTGTGCAAATGATGGTACATTCAGCCTATGTGTGATGTAAAGTGACATGTAACTATAACAGGCAGTTCTGATGACTCAGACTGCAGATGGATTATAAGTACAGGGATAAGGCAAGTTAACAATGTTAATGCAGGTGAGAGTTGAATTTTAATTTGGCTAAAACACATTTTGTGTGATTTAATGCTCAATGATGTAGACCTTAGCAGTTATAGCAATCGGTACTCTATTTAATATTTTCCAGTGATATCTTGGGCTATACTATTTGTGGTAAAATACTTGCAACTATGAGACTACTGGAGAGAAATCTTCAAGCATATAAAGTAGAAAGTATATTGTTACTCTCATGTTTACTTCAGTTTCATCCACACATCCATTAGACCTGTAAGCCAAGCAAAATAAATGTAGAAAGACCAGTTCAAACTAAAAAGTTACCCTACTGCCATAATTTATTATATGTGTTCATTGCAGCTTCAGGAGACAATTTGTTGGTAGATATATGAGTTGCTAGAGTTCGCTTCTTAAAAATAGAATAATATGAGTTACATCCATGACTAATTACCTTCAGTTATATAGGACTAAGAAACAAACAGTAAAGAGACAAACAGTAAATTACACCTACCTTCACATCTCTCACGTGCACTGGTGAAATTCAGTGCTCCTGAGAGGCTCGTGAATCCAGGTTTGCATAAGCAATAGTAACTTCCAATGGTGTTGTGACATAATGCATTGATAGGGCATGTTCTCTTGTCATTGCATTCATCAGGATCTGACATGAGAGTGAGATATTAATTTAGGAGGTATTATTTAGAATGCAATATTTGCTCATTCTTTAAAGGCACTTTCTTTGCATGGTATTTTAAGACATTTGTAGATCTGGGTATGAAAATGTAGCAAAGAAAAACAGATAAATGCCTACAAGCTTCTCCTTATATTTTGTATCACGACTCATATTCTGTCCACCTTATCAATAAATGTCATGCATGAATATATATACAAAACAATGCATGTGGTAGACTATGTATACATTCAGATTTGTAGCATGATTCCATCCATCCATCCATCCATCCATCCATCCATCCATCCATCCATTTATTCCCAACTCATTTTTCTTATTTTTGAAGATGGAGTTCACCTCAACAATAACAATCATCTTGAGTCAATGTTTATTCAAATGAACACAAATGCAGTCAAAGTCAAAGAATGGCATTCACACAACAACTGAACCAGCAAACAAATGAATAAAGCTTACGCCAACTGCTATGCTGTCTTGAGATGCCGAAACCCGAACCTTGCCGTTGTTAAATAACAGTTCAAAAAGACCGTTTAAAATAATCCAACATTTAGTGAAGACAGAAGTAAAAAACGGCTGACAACATCCTGAAAGTTAAGCGCTTTCTACATTTTACTCTTTGTTTTGTTTCAGTTCATGCTATGGTTGTGGGCTTTGTGTCCATCTATGAAAATATTTTCTTACTGTTAATTTTACTTCAAATTCACCATCAAATAGGTGGCCTGAAATCTGCCTATATACAAGGAAGACCACATATAGCATGTTTTCATTAGGCATACTGTAGATGCCTACAATATGCTTCCTTCATTGTTCATTTTGATTGCAGCTAGCATGCATGATTTCATCCTGGTCCTCATCATCTTTCGGCATTTCCCGTTAGGGGTCACCATAGTGGATCATCTCTTTCCATTTCTTCCTATCCTCTGCATCTTGCTCTGTCACACCAACCATCTGCATGTCCTCTCTCACCACATCCATAAACCTTATCTTAGGCCTTCCTCTTTTCCTCTTACCTGGCAGCTCCATCCTTAGCATCTTTTTCCCAATATACCCATCATCCCTCCTCAGCACATGTCCAAACCAACGCAATCTCGTCTCTCTTGCTTTGTCTCCAAATTGTCCAACATGAGCTGACCCTCTAATATACTGATTCCTAATCCTATCCATCCTAGTCACACCGAGTGCAAATCTTAACATCTTTAACTCTGCCACATCCAGCTCTGACTCCTGCCTTTTTGTCAATGCCACTGTCTCCAACCCATATAACATAGCTGGTCTCACTACCCTCTTGTAGACCTTCCCTTTCACTCTTACTGGTATCCGTCTGTCACAAATCACTCCTGACACTCTTCTCCACCAATTCCACCCTGCCTGTACTCTCTTCCTCACCTCTCTTCCACATTCACCATTACTCTGAACTGTTGATCCCAAGTACTTAAACTCGTCCACCTTTACCAACTCTTCTCCCTGCATACTCACCATTCCTCTACCCTCCCTCTCATTTACACACATATATTCTGTCTTAGCCCTGCTGACCTTCATTCCTCTGCTCTCTAGAGCATATCTCCACCTCTCCAGAGTCTCCTCAACCTGATTCCTACTCTCACTACAGATCACAATGTCATCTGCAAACATCATAGTCCACGGGCCTCCTGTCTGATCTCATCTGTCAACCTGTCCATCACCACTGCAAATAAGAAAGGACTCAGAGCTGACCCTTGATGTAATCCCACCTCCACCTTAAACGGATCTGTCACTCCCACTGCAGTCCTCACCACTGTCACACTACCCTCGTACATATCCTGTACCACTCTTACATACTTCTCTGCCATTCCCGACTTCCTCATACAATACCACAACTCTTCTCTAGGCACCCTGTCATATGCTTTCTCCAAGTCTACAAAGACACAATGCAACTCCTTCTGACCTTCTCTGTATTTCTCCAATAACACTCTCAGAGCAGACATTGCATCTTTAGTGCTCTTTCCTTGCATGAAACCATACTGCTAATCACTAATCATCACCTCCCTTCTTAACCTAGCTTCTACTACTCTTTCCGATAACTTCAAGCTGTGACTGATCAATTTTATCCCCCTGTAGTTACTGCAGCTCTGCACATCACCCTTATTCTTAAAGATAGGTACCAAAACACTTTTTCTCCACTCCTCAGGCATCCTCTGACTTTCCAAAATTTCATTAAACAATCTAGTTAAAAATTTCACTGCCATTTCTCCCTGGTAAGATACCAATTTGTCATTAACAACATACTTGCATTTGACTTAGGGTCATTGAAACCACCTCAAAAAAAAGCAGAGTAGCATTTAGGAAATGTGATATTATTGTCCCATAGAGTTCAGCTTCTACTACCCTTGTGTGCAAATGAGGGTACATTCAGCCTATGTCTGATGTAAACTGACATGTAACAATAACAGACAGGTCTGTTGACTCAGACTGCTGATGGACTATAGTACAGGAATGAGGGTGGTTAGCAATGTTAATGCAGGTGAGAGGTCGAACTGTAATTTGGCTAAAACACATTTTGTGTGATTTATTGGTCAAGTGATGTAAACCTTAGCAGTTAGAGCAATCGGTATTAGGTTCATAGGTTGGTAATAGCCTATCGTCCCTAGCGCCTATACAAGCCTAGCCATAACAATTCCCTGGATATTTCTTCCCACAATATTTACTACCTTAAATCCCTGTCTAGCAGGGCGACTGACATGATCCCTGGGGTGAATTTCCTATCTCCCATACATTCGTCAAGGTTCCTTCTGAAAAGGGCCAAGGAGGCCCTCTGCTTTACATGTATGGGTGATCTATTCCAGAGTATGAGGAGTCTCTGGGTCCAGAACCTATCCCTCCAGCATGTTTTGTTCATTGTGATGACAAGGTTTAGATTCCTGAGCATGTGGCTCTGAGTGATTGTGATTTCTTTAAGTGGAGCATGTCCAACAGCTCAGGGTTTGACATGGCCTTGTATGTTATACAGAGATTGCCTCTGAATAGACGATATACCACAGAGTATAGCTGGAGTTTTTTTTTTAGACAGTCAGCATAAGGCATCTGCTTTAGGCCTGTGATTATTTTAGTGAGGTATTTCTGTGGCCTTTCTAGCTGTTGCAGATGTCTTGTGAGTTACATGCCAAACGGGGCATTGTACTCTATAATGGGTCTAATGAGGGATGAGTACAGTGGGACAATGACCTCCTTTTTTCTGGATAAAAAACACTTAGTGATGATGTGTGCCCCCTAGAAGGATTTCCTGCCTGTAGTGGTGATGTGGTTATCGAAGGTGAGACCACTGCCAACCTTTGTCCCTAAGTCTCTCATCACAATTTCAGTGTTTAGTGTACTGCCACCTGTGAGGTAATTCATGGGTACATGTTTTTTCCCAAAGGGGATAACTATACATTTCTTGGCATTAAGCTTCAGCCCATGGCTCTGGCACCAAGCATCTGTTTCTGTAAGGCCCTTTGGCTCCCATTTTGCAGTCATCTGTGAACTTTGTTAGCCAGAGTCCCTTAGTGTTGGCATGTACTTCAGATAAGTAGATGCCAAACAAGAGCGGTCCCAGGACTGAACCCTGAGGTACTCCACTTGTCACTTGTCTGGAGCTGGATTTGGAGTCGGATACTTTTACAGCCTGGGTTCTGTTGGTAAGCCAGTTGGCAACCCATCGAGTGAAGTAGGGATTTATGCCCAGATTAGTAAGTTTATTTGTGATTCCAGAGTGGGGGATGGTGTCAAAGGCCTTTGCGAGGTCCAGATAGGCTGTGTGGACCACCTTACCCTCATCTACAGCTCTGGAGACTGATTCAAAGAAGTCAATCATGTTCAAGAGACATGATCGGCCCTTCACGAACCCAAACTGGGTGGGGTCCAGTGTTTGAAGGTTGCCAATGTCTTTGTTTATAAGTTCCATGATAATGCGTTCCATCCCCTTGCAGATCAAGCTCGTCAGACTGATGGGACAGTAGTTCCCATGATTCAAGGTGGATCTCCCCTTGTGGAGTGGGATAACTGTAGCTGTGCACCACTCAGTGGGCACGAAGCCTGAGGTGAGGCTATGATTAAACATGACACTTAGGTGAGGTTCCAGTTCATTTTGTAGTTCATGTAGCACACAGCCTGGGATGTCATCTGGTCCCATGGATGCTGTATTCTTAACTTTGGAGAGTGCAGTTTCTACCTGTGTGGCCGTGATTACCAGAATTTGGCAATCTTTTGGTATTGAGATGGGCCCTTTAGGGGGTAAGAGGGGGGTGAAGTTGACACCAAATTAATCTGCCAGGATATTGGCAATATCCTTGGGATCAGTATATTTAATGCCATTCTGTTGTAGCTCAGAGCAGATCTGAGCATTGCCATTTAGATTCTTGACATAAGTATAGAATGCTTTGTGGTTGTCTTTGGAATCTTTGGCAATTTTATTTTCGTAGCTAGCTTTGGATAATTTTTTTAGAGATCTCAGCTTCTTACTGAGGCTGGTAAGGGAGTTTTTTGCATCCTGGGATTTTCCTCTTTTCTGCAACAGTTTCTTCCTTCTGTTGTATAGTTTACTTATGGCAGGGGACCACTAGATTGGCTTCCTTTTTTTGGAGGAGAGCATCTTTGTTCTATTTGGGATAGCAAGATTCATGCACGAGTGGATGTGCTCATACAGCGCCTTAGTGTAGGATTCAGCAGTCGAACTTTCAGCTCCCATCTGCCTGGGTGTCATGAAGTTTGTCACTTCTGACATGAGTAGCATGAAGTTGGCTTTGGAGAAGTTTTTTACGGAGGTTTCCTTACTGGGGGTTGGGGGTAGGATGTGGATGTCAAGGGTGATTAGCTTATGGTCAGACCTGACCAATGAGGGGGTGACCACTGGTATGGAGCATCTATCTCCCATGTTGGTAATGACCAGGTCTAGGATATTCGTGCCCCTGGTGGGACAATGGATTATTTGATCCAGGGCTTTGGAATTTATGAATTCCAAGAACCGTTGGGAAAAGGTGTTGGTACATGAGTAGTTTTCCCAGTTAATGACAGGGTAGTTGAAATCACCCAGTATTAGGGTGTCTGGTTGTATCTTAATATTTTCCAGTATGTTTAGAAAGGTGTAGTGAGAATCTTGGGGCATGGTGGGGGATCGGTAGCAAGCTACAATTTGGATTGCAGTCTTACCTAATGTTAGTTGCACCTGGAGAATTTCAGATGCATTGCATTGAGCAACTAGCCTGGAGGTGTGAATATCCTTGGTGAATATGGACACTCCTCCACCTTTAGTGTTTCGTTCTTGGTTTGGTGGCCGAAAAGTGTGGTAAGAGTTGTAGCCTGGTATTGCAGGGGTGCTCTCTGGAGCCTTGAACAAGGTCTCAGTTACTGTACAGATATCAATGTTCTCCATTTTTAGGAGTGCCTCAAAAGAGTGCATTTTGAGGTTTAGACTTCTAGCATTGAGTAGCATTACCTTCAGATTTTGTGTGCTTGTATCTGTTATGGTGGTGGGTTTGTCCTTTGAACCTTGCCTAAAAATGACACTATAGTGGTGACAAGAGCTTTAGCCAGTAACCTGAATCCCAGGGACGACAGGTGCAGACCATCTCTGGCAAAGAATCATGGCTTGTCAATCATGTTGTCTCAGGCAGACAGATACTGGATCCCCTTTGAATGATACCAGAAGCTTAGCCAATTGTTGAAGTCAATCATTTTGTCCTTATACTGTGGTATCATTTTGGGAGAAGGCAGGATGCTACTCAGGGTTAGGGTCATACCTGCCTGGGCCACATAATCCGAGAGCTCTTCCATGTTTCTTTTCATGTAGTCCAGGGAGGTACGTCTCAAGTCATTCACTCCAACATGGACAATGACAATGACAGAGTCGTATTTGTACTTGTTGTGGAGTGACTTGAGTACATGCGTTATGTAGCGGATCCTGGCACCCGACAGGTAGCTGACTGTAATTTCTCCTTGTTCAGCTTGGTGAGTGGGACATCAGTGTGCCTGCCTATAGAGTCACCTATGACTAAATTGTTGGGTACATTTTCTTGTCTTAGGGGAGTGTTGTTGGGTGGCACACTGGTGTTGTGAGCTATGTGTCACTTTGGTTGTGACTGCTGTTTGTTTGCATTTTAGCTTCAGAGGTCCTTGTTGCTTGGGCAGGTTAATGTTAAGGGCATCTGCATATGTGGGTTTAGTGTTGCTGTGTGTGGGTGTTGATGGTGTGGGTTCTGAAGGGCTATGTGCTGCTTGAGGTGTAGTGCAGGGGTTAACCTTCTCCTCTTGACTGTCTAGCACATTCTTGGCTGGAGAGAGCTTTGCTTCTAGTTTGGCTATGTAAGTGCATCTTTCACAGGTTGTAGAATTGGGTGGTAGGAGGAGAGAGTTGTCTGTATACATGAAGCAGTTGCTGCATTGCCCCCAGTATGCCCAGATTCACCAGATAGACAGGAGAAATCACTGGAAGCTGACGCTTGGATATACCTGTTTAGGTGCTGTTTTTGTAAAGTACAAGAGTTGTGTTACCTTACCTTTGCAGAGTACTTTGCAATTATAGGCTGTTTAGTGCCTACAATTAATTTATCCTTATTAACAAGGAGAGTTGAGTGCTTGTATCAGTTTATGGCTTCCTAGTGCTTTCCAGCAGGCTCTAGAGGAAGTGCTAGTCACAGGGGTTCAGATTTTAGTGCTACTACTGAGAAACTAGCTAGTGCTAAGGGAATTTTTTTTTTTAAGAAAGGGAGAAAGGGGGAACAGAAGGAAAGAAACTAAGTGGGTTGGCCTTCTCAGATGTTCTCCCTGTATTAGGTAGAATGACACTTGATTGGGAGGAGTGTCCAAGATCAAATTTAGAGTAGGTGCAGGCAACTGCAAGACCAGCAGGTATAAAGACAAGATGCCAATAGGGAGGGAGCGTGGGAAGCTATTTTAGGCAGAAAACACTACAGAAATGTTTATCACAGCAGAAAAGCAGCATTGAGCCAATAGCTATGAAATACAGTACTAGTATGCAGTATACAATAGAATTGCTATAAATATTTAGAATAAGCAATAACTACTAAAAATAAGCAAAAAACAGGCTACTTATTGCTATATATCACAGATCTGGTGCTCCCCCTCAGATAGCTCTGTGTGTAATGGCTGAAACACTCAAGTTAACTTCTTAAGTAACAGAAAGATGAAACCTGAAACATATTTAAAAAGCTCAAAAGAACCAGTGAGGTGCTTTCACCAAGCCATAGACCTGGAAACCCAACTACACAATGACCATAAATACTAAACTCTCACTGAAGTGGGGGATGGTCTTTGCTAACTAAGATGGCCTGGACAATGAGCTCAGAAAACAGCCTCTAACAAACAACTAGGCCCACAAACACAATCCAGAATATGGAGAATATTCTATTTAATATTTTCCAATCATAGCTTGAGCTGTACTATTTGCTGTAAAGTACTAGCAAACATGAGGCTACAGGACAAAAATCTTTAACCATATAAAGCAGAGAGTATATTGTTACACTTATGCTTACTTCAGTTTCATCCACACTTCCATTAGGCCTGTAAATCTGTCAAAATAAATGGAAATGGACCAGAAGTTGCACTACTGCATTAATTTATTATGTGTGTGCATTGCAGCTTCAGGGGACAATTTGTTGGAAGATGTATGAGTTGCCAGAGTTTGCTTCTTAATACCAGAATTATATGAGTTACATCCATGACTAATTACCTTCAGATATATAGCACTCAGAAACAAACAGTAAAGAAACAATCATTAAATTACACCTACCTTCACATCTCTCACGTGCACTGGTGAAATTCACTGCTCCTGAGAGACTCTTAAATCCAGGTTTGCAAAAGCAATAGTAACTTCCGATGGTGTTGTGACATAATGCATTGGTAGGGCATGTTCTCTTGTCATTGCATTCATCAGTATCTGAAATGAGAGTGAGATATAAATTTAGGAGGCATTATTTAGAAAGCAATGTTTGCTCATTCTTTAAGGATGCTTTCTTTGCATCATATTTTAAGACTTTTATAGATCTGTGTATGAGAATGTAGCAAAGAAAAATATATAAATTCCTTCAAGTTTCTCCTTGTATTTTATATCATGAGTCCACCTTATCCATAAATGTCATGCATGAAAGACCAGCAGAGTGACGCAGCGGAAGTGTGCTGGGTCCATAACCCAGAGGTCGATGGATTGAAACCATCCTCTGCTATGAAAAGGGTAGAAAGTTTCAAGTTGGGAGTGTGGCCTAATGGTTAAGGTGTTTGCCTTATAAACACAAGGTGCAGGGTATGAATCTCACAAGTGATAATTGGCTAGGCTTAAAATAGCTTGCAAGGGCAGTTAACCTAGTACTAATCTATGAACCTATATATACAAAAAATAGGGTTCCTATTAGATGACCAAAGAAGCATTTTGTCGAATGCATATTGGTCGAACTTTAAGGACGAAAAGGCAAAATGATGATGATTCTTTCGCTGGGAAAGATATCGCTTGGCCGCTTCCATTACTCTGCCATTTTTGGCACTGTAGTATGATCTCAGAGTTGATATATTTAAGTACTGGGTGTGTGAGGGGCACATCCTCCCAACTCGGGGGGTTTGGAGGCGAAGCCCTCCACTTTATGCAATGTTTTGTACTAAGGTTTCAACATTGTAAGCTTTCGCTTACATAGGGTGGATTAATCTTCATTTGCTTTTTTAAGCATTCAATGATGTAATATAGACCCAAAGAATGGATGTGATAGACTATGTACACATTCAGAATTGTAGCATGATTATATCCATCCATCCATCTATTTTCAACTCCTTTTCCTTATTTTTGCACATGGGGTTAGGGTGTCACCTCAACAATGACAATCATCTTGAATCAATGTTTATTCAAATGGGGACCTGGACCTGCCATAGTAGAGCATGCACTGCACATACACAGAAAAACACACAGACACACAGAGACACACACACACAGACATGCACACACACACACACACACACACACACACACACACACACACACACACACACACACACACACACACGCACACACGCACACACGCACACACACACACACACACACACACACACACACTCGCACACACACACACACACACACACACACACCGCTATGGAATTTTTAGGGTGTCCAGTCAATCTACTACATATCTTCGGAATGTGGTGGGAAACTGAAGCACCCACAGGAAGCCCACATAAGTGCATGGCGGACATTCAAAGTCCACAGAGAAGGTACGCCAGCTGAGAATCGAAAAGGAACATTTTTTGATTTCCCACTGTATCACTGTGCTACCCCATGATTCATGACCCCAAATGAACAGAATATTCTACAGCACATTCTGGTAACATAACCTCTGTTATAACAGTCTGAAAGTGCAGAACAAGTTTCTACCTTCAATCGAGTTGCATTATATGTTTCTTATGCTAAGACACCTTGTTAAGTTAAATGTCCTGAGAGTTCTTTAGATGATGCATTCCAGGATTGTTATTTAAGTATATTTCATTTATATCCATCATGTTAAGCTATACATGTTTTAGAACGATTTATTTACAGTATATAATATGAAGGACAAATATACCAGTATAAATTATCCACCCGTTGTGGATTACAATGAAGTATCACCATGTTTAGTTCACAAAGCATCTGTCTCTGCACCTGCTATGCACAGTGCACAAACAACTACATTTTACTGTTTTTTTTTTGTGTTTCACTTCATGCTATGGTTGTGGGCATTGTGTCCATCTATAACAATATTTCCTTACTTTTAATTTTACTTCAAGTTCACCATCAATTAGTTGGCCTTAAATCTGCCTATATACAAGGAAAACCACATATAGCATGTTTGCATAAAGAATACTGTAGATTCCTATAATATGCTTCCTAAATTGTTCATTTTGATTATAGCTAGCATGCATGATTTCATCCTGGTAACATACCAATTTGTCATTAACAACATACTTGAGTTTGACTTAGGGTTAATGAAACCACCTTAAAAACAAGCAGATTAGCATTTAATAAACATGCTATTATTGCCCCATAGTTCAGCTTCTACAACCATTGTGTGCAAATGAGGGTACATTCAGCCTATGTCTGAAGTAAACTGACATGTAACCATAAAAGACAGTTCTGATGACCCAGATTGCAGATGGACTATATTATAGAGATGAGGCTAGTTAGCAATGTTAATGCAGGTGAGAGGTTGAACCTTAGTTTGGCTAAAAGACATTTTGCGTGATTTATTGGTCAAAGATGTAAACCTTAGCAGTTAGAGCAAGCTGTATTCTACTTAATATTTTCCAATGATCGCTTGGGCTGAACTATTTGCGGTAAAGTACTTGCAAACATGAGGCTACAGGAGAGAAATCTTTAACCATATAAAGTAGAAAGTATATTGTTGCACTTATGTTTACTTCAGTTTCATTCACACATCCATTAGACATGTAAGTCAGGCAAAATAAATGTAAATGGACCAGTTCAAACTGAAAAGGTGCACTACTGCTATAATTTATTACATGTGTTCATTGCAGCTTATTGAGACAATTTGTTGGGAGACGTACGAGTTGCCAGAGTTCGCTTCTTCATAACAGAATGATATGAGTTACATCCATGACTAATTACCTTAAGTAATTTAGCACTCAGAAACAAACAATAAAGAAACAAACAGTAAATTACCCCTACCTTCACATCTCTCACGTGCACTGGTGAAATTCAATGCTTCTGAGAGAGCTTTAAATCCAGGTTTGCATAAGCAATAGTAACTTCCGATGGTGTTGTGACATAATGCATTGGTAGGGCATGTTTTCTTGTCATTGCATTCATCAGTATCTGAAATGACAGTGAGATATAAATTTAGGAGGTATTATTTAGAATGCAATGTTTGTTCATTCTTTAAAGACACTTTATTTGCATGATATTTTAAGACATTTATAGATATGGGTATGAAAATGTAGCAAAGAAAAACAGATAAATGCCTGCAAGCTTCTCCTTGTATTTTGTATTCTGACTCATATTCTGTCCACCTTATCCATAAATGTCACCCATGAATATATATATACAAAAGAATGCATGTGGTAGACTATGTACACATTCAGAATTGTAGCATGATTCCATCCATCCATCCATCCATCCATCCATCCATCCATCCATCCATCCATCCATCCATCCATCTACCCGTCCATCCATTCCCAACTCTGTTTTTCTTTTTTCACATTGGGTTAGGAGGTCACCTCAACAACGACAATCATCTTGAGTTAATGTTTATTCATATGACGACCAGGCCCTGCCACAGTTACGCATGCACTGCACATAAACACACACACACACACACACACACACGCGCACACACACACACACACACACACACACACACACACACACACACGCACACACGCACACACACACACACACACACACACACACACACACACACACACACACACACACACACACACAAACACACACACCTATGGATAATTTAGAGTGGCCTATCAATCTACTACATATCTTCGGAATGTGGTAGGAAACTGAAGCTCCCAGAAGAAACCCACACAAATGCAGGAGGGAGATTCAGACTCCTTAGAAAAGGCACCCCAGCTGAGAAATGAAGAAGAAAATGTCTTCATTACCCACTGAATCACTGTGCTAGCCCATGATTCATGACCACAAATACCCCTAATGTTCTACAGCACATTCTGGGAACATAACCTCTGTTATAGCAGTCTGAAAGGGCAGAACAAGTTTCTACCTTCAACTGAATTGCATTATCTGTCTCTTATGGCAAGACACCTTGTTAAATAAGTTAAATGTCCTGAGAGCTCTTTAGATGATGCATTTCAAGATTGCTATTTAAGTATATTTCATTTATATCCATCATTTTAAGCTATACATGTGTTAGAACTATTTGTGATTTACAGTAGATAATATGAAGGACAGATATACCAGTATAAATTATCCACCTGTTGTGGATTACAATGAAATATCACCATGTTTATTTCACAAAGCATCTGTCTCTGGACCTGCTGTGCACAGTGCCACAAAGCACTACATTTTATTTATTTATTTATTTATTTTAATTCAGTTGATGCTATGGCTGTGTGCATTGTGTCCATCTATGACAATATTTCCTTACTTTTCATTTTACGTCAAGTTCACCATCAATTAGTTGGCCTTATATCTGCCTATATACAAGGAAGACCGCGCATACGATGTTTGAATAAAGCATACTGTAGATGCTTATAATATGCTTCCTTGATTGTTCATTTTGATTGTAGCTAGCATGCATGATTTCATCCTGGTAACATACCAATTTGTCATTAACAACGTACTTGGGATTGACTTAGGGTTATTGAAACCACCTTTAAAACAAGCAGATTAGCATTTAGTAAGCATGATTTTATTGCCCCGTAGAGTTCAGCGTCTACTACCCTTGTGTGCAAATGAGGGTACATTTAGCCTATGTCTGAACTAAACTGACATGTAACAATAGACAGTTCTGATGACTCAGACTGCAGAAGGACTATAGTATAGGGATGAGGCTGGTTAGCAATGTTAATGAAGGTGAGAGGTTGAACCATAATTTGGCTAAAAGACATTTTGTGTGATTTATTGGTCAATGATGTAAACCTTAGCAGTTAGAGCAATCGATATTCTATATAATTATTTCCAGTGATAGCTTGGGCTGAACTATTTGTTGTGAAGTACTTGCAAACATGAGGCTAGAGGAGAGAAATTTTCAACCAGGTAAAGCAGAAAGTATATTGTTGCATTTATGTTTACTTAGTTTCATACACACATCCATTAGACATGTAAGTCAAGCAAATTAAATTTAAATGGACAAGTTCAAACTGAAAAGTTGCACTACTGCTATAATTTATTACATGTGCTCGTTGCAGCTTCAGGAGACAATTTGTTGGGAGATGTATGAGTTGCCAGAGTCTGCTTCTTCATACCAGAATGATATGAGTTACATCCATGACTGATTACCTACAGTTATATAACACTCAGAAACAAACAGTAAAGAAACAAACAGTAAATTACACCTACCTTCACATCTCTCACGTGCACTGGTGAAATTCAGTGCTCCTGAGAGAACCTTAAATCCAGGTCTGCATAAGCAATAGTAACTTCCGATGGTGTTGTGACATAATGCATTGGTAGGGCATGTTCTCTTGTCATTGCATTCATCAGTATCTGAAATGAGAATGAGATATAAATTTAGGAGGTATTATTTAGAATGCAATGTTTGCTCATTCTTTAAAGATGCTTTCCTTGCATGATATTTTAAGACATTTATAGATCTGGGTCTGAAAATGTAGCAGAGAAAAAAAGAGAAATCCAAGCAAGCTTCTCCTTGTATTTTGCATCCTGACTCATATTCTGTCCACCTTATCTATATATATATATATATATATATATATACAACAGAATGCATGTGGTAGACTATGTACACATTCAGAATTGTAGCATGATTCCATCCATCCATCCATCCATCCATCCATCCATCCATCCATCCATCCATCCATCCATCCATCCATCTATTCCCAAATTATTTTTCTTATTTTTGCACATGGGGTTAGGGTATCAACTCAACAACTACAATCATCTTGAGTCAATGTTTACTCAAATGGGGATCAAGCCCTGCCACAGTTGCACGTGTACTGCACATACCCAGATACATACACAGACACACACAGACACACACAGACACACACACACCTATGCACAATTTTGGGGTATCCAATCAATCTACTACATGTCTTTGGAATGTGGCAGGAAACTGAATCACCTACAGGAATCCCACACAAATGCAGGAGGGACATTCAGACTCCTCAGAGAAGGCTCCCCAGCTGAGAATCGAACAGGAAAAATGTTTGATTACCCACTGTATCACTTTGCTACCCCATGATTCATGACCCCAAATGAACCAAATGTTATACAGAACATTCTAGTAACATAACCGCTGTTATAACAGTCTAAAAGTGCAGAACAAGTTTCTACCATCAGTAGAGTTGCATTATCTGTCTCTTATGCTAAGACACCTTGTTAATTAAGTTAAATGTCCTGAGAGCTCTATAGATGATGCATTTCAGGATTGATATTTAAGTATATTTCATTTATATCCATCAAGTTAAGCTATACATGTTTCGGAACTATTTGTTATTTACAGTATATAATATGAAGTACAAATATACCAGTATAAATTATCCACCCGTTGTGGATTACAATGAAGTATCACCATGTTTAGTTCACAAAGCATCTGTCTCTGCACTTATTGTGCAAAGTGCACAAAGCACTACATTTTACAGTTTTTTTTTGTTTCAGTTCATGCTATGGTTGTGGGCATTGTGCCAATTTAAGACAATATTTCCTTACTTTTAATTTTACTTCAAGTTCACCATCAATTAGATGGCCTTAAATCTGCCAATATACAAGGAAGATCACATATAGCATGTTTGCATAAAGCATACTGTAGATGCCTATAATATGCTTCCTAAATTGTTCATTTTGATTATAGCTGGCATGCACGATTTCATCCTGGTAACATACCAATTTGTCATTAACAACATACTTGAGTTTAACTTAGGGTTATTGAAACTACCTTAAAAACAAGCAGATTAGCATTTAGTAAACATGCTATTATTGCCCCATAGAGTTCAGCTTCTACTACCCTTGTGTGCAAATGAGGGTACATTCAGCCTATGTCTGAAGTAAACTGACATGTAACAATAACAGACAGTTCTGATGACTCAGACTGCAGATGGACTACTATAGTATAGAGATGAGGCTGGTTAGCAATGTTAATGCAGGTGAGAGGTTGAACCTTAGTTTGGCTAAAAGACATTTTGTGTGATTTATTGGTCAATGATGCAAACCTTAGCAGTTAGAGCAATCGGTATTCTACTTAATATTTTCCAATGATAGCTTGGGCTGTACTGTTTGCGGTAAAGTACTTGCAAACATGAGGATACAGGAGAGAAATCTTCAACCATATAAAGTAGAAAGTATATTGTTACCCTTATGTTTACTTCAGTTTCATCCACACATCCATTAGGCCTGTATGTCATGCAAAATAAATGTGAATGGACCATTTCAAATTGAAAATTGCACTACTGCCATCATTAAGTGTTCATTGCAGTTTCAGGAGACAATTTGTTGGGAGACGTATGAGCTGCCAGAGTTTGCTTCTTAATAGCAAAATAATGTGAGTTATATCCATGACTAATCACCTTCGGTTATATAGCACTCAGAAACAAACAGTAAAGAAACAAACAATAAATTACACCTACCTTCACATCTCTCACGTGCACTTGTGAAATTCATTGCTCCTGAGAGAGCTTTAAATCCAGGTTTGCATAAGCAATAGTAACTTCCGATGGTGTTGTGACATAATGCATTGGTAGGGCATGTTTTCTTGTCATTGCATTCATCAGTATCTGAAATGACAGTGAGATATAAATTTAGGAGGTATTGTTCAGATTGCAATGTTTGTTCATTCTTTAAAGACACTTTCTTTGCATGATATTTTAAGACATTTATAGATCTGGGTATGAAAATGTAGCAAAGAAAAACAGATAAATGCCTGCAAGCTTCTCCTTGTATTTTGTATCCTGACTCATATTCTGTCCACCTTATCCATAAATGTCACCCTTGAATATATATACAAAAGAATGCATGTGGTAGACATTGTACACATTCAGAATTGTAGCATGATTCCATCCATCCATCCATCCATCCATCCATCCATCCATCCATCTATTCCCAACTTCTTTTTATTTTTGCACATGGGGTTAGGTTATCACCTCAACAACAACAATCATCTTGAGTCAATTTTTACTCAAATGGGGATCAAGCCCTGCCACAGTTGCGCGTGTACTGCACATACACAGATACACACACAGACACACACGCACACACACACACAGACACACACACACACACACACACACACACACACGCACACACACACACTTATGCACAATTTGGGGAATCCAATCAATCTACTACATGTCTTTGGAATGTGGCAGGAAACTGAATCACCTACAGGAATCCCACACAAATGCAGGAGGGACATTCGGACTCCTCAGAAAAGGCTCCCCAGCTGAGAATCGAACAGGAAAAATTTTTGATTACCCACTGTATCACTTTGCTACCCCATGATTCATGACCCCAAATGAACTGAATGTTATACAGAACATTCTAGTAACATAAACTCTGTTATAACAGTCTGAAACTGCAGAACAATTTTCTACCTTCAATACAGTTGCATTATCTGTCTCTTATGCTAAGACACCTTGTTAATTAAGGTAAATGTCCTGAGAGCTCTTTAGATGATGCATTTCAGGATTGATATTTAAGTATATTTCATTTATATCCATCAAGTTAAGCTATACATGTTTCGGAACTATTTGTTATTTACAGTATATAATATGAAGTACAAATATACCAGTATAAATTATCCACCCGTTGTGGATTACAATGAAGTAGCACCATGTTTAGTTCACAAAGCATCTGTCTCTGTACTTATTGTTCACAGTGCACAAAGCATTACATTTTACAGTTTTTTTTGTTTCAGTTCATGCTATGGTTGAGGGCATTGTGCCAATCTAAGACAATATTTCCTTACTTTTACTTTAAGTTCACCATCAATTAGTTGGCCTTAAATCTGCCAATATACAAGGAAGATCACATATAGCATGTTTGCATAAAGCATATTGTAGATGCGTACAATATGCTTCTTTAATTGTTCATTTTGGTTGTGGCTAGCATGCATGATTTCATCTTGGTAACATACCAATTCGTCATTAACAATATACTTGAGTTTGACTTTGGGTTATTGAAACCATCTAAAAAAAACAGATTAGCATTTAGTAACCATGCTATTATTGCCCCATAGAGTTCAGCTTCTACTACCCGTGTATGCAAATGAGGGTACATTCAGCCTATGTCTGAAGTAAACTGACATGTAACAATAACAGACAGTTCTGATGACTCAGACTGCAGATGGACTATAGTATAGGGATGAGGCTGGTTAGCAATGTTAATGCAGGTGTGAGGTTGAATCTTAATTTGGCTAAAAGACATTTTGTCTCATTTATTGGTCAATGATGTAAACCTTAGCCTTTAGATCAACCGGTATTCTGTTTAATATTTCAAATAAACCAAACAGTTGTGGAAATGCACTGAAAATCACTAATAAATCCAAGCAAAAGTGCACCAATAAATCCAAGCAAAAGTGCACCAATAAATCCAAGTAAAAGTGCACCAATAAAACCAAGCAAAAGTGCGCCAATAAATCCAAGTAAAAGTGCTTCAACCATATAAAGGAGAAAGCATACTGTTGCACTTATGTTTACTTCAGTTTCATCCACACATCCATTAGACTTGTAAGTCATGCAAAATAAATTTAAATGGACCAGTTTAAACTTAGAAGTTGCTCTACTGCTATAATTTATTACATGTTATCATTGCAGCTTCGGGACACAATTTGTTGGGAGACATATGAGTTGCAGAGTTCACTTCTTAATAACAGAATGATATGAGTTACATCCATGACTAATTATCTTCAGATATATAGCGCTCAGAAACAAACAGTAAAGAAACCAACAGTAAATTACACCTACCTTCACATCTCTCACGTGCACTGGTGAAATTCAGTGCTCCTGAGATAGCCTTAAATCCAGGTTTGCATAAGCAATAGTAACTTCCGAAGCTGTTGTGACATATTGCATTGGTAGGGCATGTTCTCTTGTCATTGCATTCATCAGAATCTGAAATGAGAATGAGATATAAATTTAGGAGGTATTATTTAGAATGCAATGTTTGTTCATTCTTTAAAGATACTTTCCTTGCATGATATTTTAAGACATTTATAGATCTGAGTCTGAAAATGTAGCAGATTAAAACAGACAATTCCAAGTAAGCTTATCCTTCTTTTTTGCATCCTGACTCATATTCTGTCCACATTATCCATAAATGTCATGCATAAATATATATAAATATATATATATATATATATATATATATATATATATATATATATATACATATATATATATATATATATATATATATATATATATATACAACAGAATGCATGTGGTAGACTATGCACACAGTCAGAATTATAGCATGATTCCATCCATCCATCCATCTATTCCCGACTTATTTTTCTTATTTTTGCACATGGGGTTAGGGTGTCACCTTAACAACGACAATCAACTTGAGTCAATGTTTACTCAAATGGGGACAAGGCCCTGGCATAGTTGCGCATGCACTGCACATACACAGATACACACACAGACACACAAACACACACACGCACACACACGCACACACATACACACACACATACACACACACACACACACACACACACACACGCACACACACGCACACACATGCACACACACGCTCACACACACGCTCACAAACACGTACACACACACCTATGCACAATTTGGGGTATCCAATCAAATTTACATCTCTTTGGAATGTGGTAGGAAACTGAATCACCTACAGGAATCCCACACAAATGCAGGAGGGACATTCAGGCTCCTCAGAGAAGTCTCCCCAGCTGAGACTCGAACAGGAAAAATTTTTGATTACCCACTGTATCACTTTGCTACCCCATCATTCATGACCCCAAATGAACCGAATGTTATACAGCACATTCTAGTAACATAACCTCTGTTATAACAGTCTCAAAGTGCAGAACAAATGTCTACCTTCAATGTAGTTTCATTATCTGTCTCTTATGCTAAGACACCTTGTTAATTAAGTTAAATGTCCTGAGAGTTCTTTAGATGATGCATTTCAGGATTGTTATTTATTTATTTTTATTTATTTATGTTACATTTGTTGACTGGGATAGTCCGACTGGATGCATGTCCATTTTCAGCAGAGGCCCGGGGAGAAAAGCTCCAAGGGTAAGCAGATACAGCATTACATAATACCAGCATTACATATTACAAACAGACTATTTACAGAGATTACATAAGTAAGCAAGTTAAACAAGTTCCACAGGTTACAGTTAATCCTGAACGCAAGTCAGGATTAAATTAAATTACACAGTAAACTGGTTAACAGATTTTTACACATTCTAGAGAGGGTTAGCCAGGCTTGATACATTGACATAGCCAGTTAAGTGACAAATGTTGTTTGAGTCTAGTTTTAAATTGACCTAAGGTGGAAAGTAAGGTAATATCAGCTGGGAGAGAGTTCCAGGATCTACTTACAGAGTTTGAAAAGAGAGAATCACCGGCTGTGTTATTAATTTTGCTAGTCTGAATCAGTAGTTTTTTGGAGGATCGAAGTGGTCTAGGATTGTTATAGGGGGTGATAATATTTTTAAGTGCAGGAGTATTGTCCGGATTATAGAGGATTTTATAGGCCATAATCAGTTGGTTATACTGGATTAGGCTGGGTAGTTCAAGCCACCCAAGATGATTTAAATTGATGCAATGATGTGTCCTAAAAGGCAGCCTAGTGGCAAACCTGGCAATGTGGTTGTAGCAAATTGAGAGTTTGTTAAGGACAGTCATGTTTAAATTTGAGAGTAGAGGGGATGCATACAGAAGTGTTGAAAGAAGGTGAGAGCGAGCTATGGCAATTTTAGCTGGAGGGGTTAGGAAGGCTTTTATTCTGTAAATTGACCCTAGTTTTTTTATTGATGGTTTTGATAGTTTGGTTAACATGTAGGTCAAATTTTAGATTATTGTCTATGATGACACCTAATAGTTTTGTAGAGGGGTCAGGGGAGATTATTGTGCCATCATTTGATTTTATGGTAAAGGTGAAAGCGGTAGACCTACGTTTTGGTGAAAATAACAGCATTTTAGTTTTTTGGGGATTTAGGATCAGATAATGTTCAGAAAGCCAGTTTTCTATTGTATTAAAGGTGGTCTGGGTAGCTGACCATAACTCTACTGGAGATGTGGCTGAGCAAATCAGAGTAGAGTCATCAGCATATTGGATACAGTTGACTTTTGGGATGACAGTATAAAGGTCGTTAATGAAGATGGAGAACAGCAAGGGCCCTAGTATAGAGCCTTGTGGTACTCCAAGGGGGTTAGGTAGAAGGTTAGAGAGTTTGTTCTGCCAGAAGACAACCTGCTGTCGACCATTCAGGTAGGATTGAAACCATTGAAGGGCTCCAGTATCTAGACAGAATGTTTGCAGGGTGTGGATTAAAAGTTGGTGATCAACCATATCGAATGCCTTGGAAAGATCCAAGAAGAGAGCTGAGTATATATAATTATTGTTGCAATTATGGTTTATGGTGTTGGTAAAGGCTAGGAGGGCTGAAGTAGTGCTGTGATGAGGACGGAAGCCATGCTGAGTGTCTGCAATAAGGTGATTCCAGATTAGGTGGTGCATGAGTTGTCTATGAATACATTTTTCCATAATTTTTGCAAGTGGAGAGAGTAAGCTATTGGCCTATAATTGGAGAATTCAGTAGAGCTGCCTCCTTTGTGAAGTGGGATTACATAGGATATTTTCCAGATGGTGAGAATTTTAGCTTCTACTATGGTTCGATTGATTAGTATTGAGACGGGGTAAGCAATAACATCAGCTGATTTTTGTAGGTACTCGGCAGGGAGTTGATCAGCAGAAAGTGTAGTGGGTTTTAATTTTTTGATCAAGGTATGGACAAGTGAAGTGGTGACTGGTTGGAAGCTGAATGCGAGTAGGTTTATAGGGGTGCTACTTTCAGGACTAGGGGAGCTAGGAGGTAGTTGGCTAGCTAGGGCTTGAATTGTCTCAGTAAAGAATTGGTTAAAACTATCAGAAACATCTTCAGGGGGGTTTTCAATAGTAGCAGCAGGGATTGGGGTTGAAGTTTAAGTATATTTCATTTATATCCATCAAGTTAAGCTATACATGTTTCAGAACTATTTGTTATTTACAGTATATAATATGTAGGACAAATATACCAGTATAAATTATTCACCCGTTGTGGATTACAATGAAGTATCACCATGTTTAGTTCACAAAGCATCTGTCTCTGCACCTGCTGTGCACAGTGCACAAAGCATTACATTTTACTGGGTTTTTTTGTTTCATTTCATGCTATGGTTGTGGGCATTGGGCCAATCAATGACAATATTTCCTTACATTTAATTTTACTTCAAGTTCACCATTAATTAGTTGGCCTTAAATCTGCCAATATACAAGGAAGACCACATATAATATGTTTGCATTAAGCATACTGTAGATGCGTATAATATGTTTCCTTAATTGTTCATTTTGATTGTAGCTAGCATGCATGATTTCATTCTGGTAACATACAAATTTGTCATTAACAATATACTTGAGTTTGACTTTGGGTTATTAAAACCATCTAAAAAAAAAGCAGATTAGCATTTTGTAAACATGCTATTATTGCCCCATAGAGTTCAGCTTCTACTACCCTTGTGTGCAAATGAGGGTACATTCAGCCTATGTCTGAAGTAAACTGACATGTAACAATAACAGACAGTTCTGATGACTCAGACTGCAGATGGACTATAGTATAGGGATGAGGCTGGTTAGCAATGTTAATGCAGGTGCGAGGTTGAATCTTAATTTGGCTAAAAGACATTTTGTCTCATTTATTGGTCAATGATGTAAACCTTAGCAGTTAGATCAACTGGTATTCTGTTTAATATTTCAAATAAACCAAAAAGTTGTGGAAATGCATTGAAAATCACCAATATATCCAAGCAAAAGTGCACCAATAAATCCAAGCAAAAGTGCACCAAAACATCCAAGCAAAAGTGCACCAATAAATCCAAGCAAACGTGCACCAATATATCCAAGCAAAAGTGCATTAATAAATCCAAGCAAAAGTGCTTCAACCATATAAAGGAGAAAGCATACTGTTGCACTTATGTTTACTTCAGTTTCATCCGCACATCCATTAGACTTGTAAGTCATGCAAAATAAATTTAAATGGACCAGTTTAAACTTAGAAGTTGATCTACTGCTATAATTTATTACATGTTATCATTGCAGCTTCAGGACACAATTTGTTGAGAGACGTACGAGTTGCCAGAGTTTGCTTCTTAATAACAGAATTATATTAGTTACATCCATGACTAATTATCTTCAGATATATAGCACTCAGAAACAAACAGTAAAGAAACAAACGATAAATTACACCTACCTTCACATCTCTCACGTGCACTGGTGAAATTCAGTGCTCCTGAGAGACTCTTAAATCCAGGTTTGCATAAGCAATAGTAACTTCCGATGGTGTTGTGACATAATGCATTGGTAGGGCATGTTTTCTTGTCATTGCATTCATCAGTATCTGAAATGAGAATGAGATACAAATGTAGGAGATATTATTTAGAATGCAATGTTTGTTCATTTTTAAAGACACTTTCTTTGCATGATATTTGAAGACATTTATAGATATGGATATGAAAATGTAGCAAAGAAAAACAGATAAATCCCTGCAAGCTTGTCCTTGAATTTTGTATCCTGACTTATATTCTGTCCACCTTATCCATAAATGTCATGCATGAATATATATACAAAAGAATGCATGTGGTAGACTATGTACACATTCAGAAATGTTGCATGATTTTATCCATCCATCCATCCATCTATTCCCAACTTCTTTTTTCTTACTTTTGCACATGGGGTTCAGGTGTCACATCAACAACGACAATCATCTTGAGTCAATGTTTATTCAAATGGGGACCAGGCCCTACCATAGTTGTGCCTGCAATGCACATACACAGATACACACACATACACACTCACACACACACACACACACACACACACACACACACACACACACACACACACACACACACACACACACACACACATGGACAATTTAGGGTGTCCAATCAATCCAATCTACTACATGTCTTTGGAATGTGGTAGGAAACTGAAGCAAACACAGGAATCCCACACAAATGCAGGAGGGACATTCAGACTCCTCAGAGAAGGCACCCCAGCTGAGAATCGAACGGGAAAATGTTTTGATTACCCACTGTATTACCTTGCTACCCCATGATTCATGACCCCAAATGAACCAAATGTTCTACAGTACATTCTGGAAATATAACCTCTGTTATAACAGTCTGAAAGTGCAGAACAAGATTCTACTTTCAATCGAGTTGCATTATCTGTCTCTTATGTTAAGACACCTTGTTAAATAAGTTAAATGTCCTGAGAGCTCTTTAGATGATGCATTTCAGGATTGTTATTTAAGTATATTTCATTTATATCCATCATGTTAAGCTATACATGTTTTAGAAGTATTTATTTACAGTATATATGAAGGACAAATATAACAGTATAAATTATCCATCCGTTGTGGATTACAATGAAGTATCACCATATTTAGTTCATAAAGCATCTGTCTCTGCACCTATTGTGCACAGTGCACAAAGCATTACATTTTTCTGTTTTTTTTTTTTTTTATTTTTTTTCAGTTCATGCAATGCTTGTGGGCATTGTGTCCATCTATGTCAATAATTCCTTACTTCAATGTCACCATCAATTAGTTGACCTTAAATCTGCCTATATACAAGGAAGACCACATATAGTATGTTTGCCTAAAGCATACTGTAGATGCATATAATATGCTTCCTTAACTGTTTATTTTGATTGTAGCTAGCATGCATGATTTCATCCTGGTAATATACCAATTTGTCATTAACAACATACTTGAGTTTGATTTAGGATTATTGAAACCACCTTAAAAACATGCAGATTAGCATTTAGTAAACATGCTGTTATTGCCCCATAGAGTTCATCTTCTACTACCCTTGTGTGCAAATGAGGGTACATTCAGCCTATGTCTGAAGTAAACTGGCATGTAATTATAACAGACAGTTCTGATGACTCAGACTGCAGAAGGACTATAGTATAGGGATGAGGCTGGTTAGCAATGTTAATGCAGGGGCGAGGTTGAACCTTAATTTGGCTAAAAGACATTTTGTATGATTTATTGGTTAATGATGTAAACCTTAGCAGTTTGATCAACCGGAATTATGTTTAATATTTTCCAATGATAGCTTGGGCTGTACTATTTGTGCTAAAGTACTTGCAAACATGAGGCTGCAGGAGAGAAATCTTCAACCATATTAATGAGAAAGCATACTGTTGCACTTATGTTTACTTCAGTTTCATCCACACATCCATTAGACTTGTAAGTCATGCAAAATAAATTTAAATGGGCCAGTTTATACTGAAAAGTTGCTCTACTGCTACAATTTATTACATGTGTTCATTTCAGCTTCAGGAGACAATTTGTTGGGAGATGTATGAGTTGCCAGAGTTCATTTCTTAGTAACAGAATGATATTAGTTACATCCATGACTAATTACCTTCAGTTATATAGCACTCAGAAACAAACAGTAAAGAAACAAACATTAAATTACACCTACCTTCACATCTCTCACGTGCACTGGTGAAATTCAGTGCTCCTGAGAGAACCTTAAATCCAGGTTTGCATAAGCAATAGTAACTTCCGATGGTGTTGTGACATAATGCATTGATAGGACATGTTCTCTTGTCTTTGCATTCATCAGTATCTGAAATGAGAATGAGATATAAATTTAGGAGGTATTATTTAGAATGCAATGTTTGCTCATTCTTTAAAGACACGCCCCCGGATTCACGAATCCTCCATGTAAGACTTAATAAGTCTTACTCAGAGGCTGCAGTTGAACGGTATGATGTCAACGTGCCTTGAATATTCATGAGGGTATGCTGACTCAACCGTAAGTCTTACACGGACTGTGTAGGAAAGCAGGGGGCGTGTCCGAATGCCGAGCAGTCTAAATGTCCACACCGCTGCAAGGGTTGGAAAAGTAAAATGAAAACACACAAGAGCGAGTCCGCACAAATGTCCTTGCACCCAACACCACACTCCCTGACATTGTAAACCCCCATCACAGTTATAAAAAGTAAAACATTAATTTTATTTTTTTTAAATTCCTGAAATAACTGCCCGTATTTGCGCGTGTGTGCCCATTGCTTAGCTGCAGTTAGCAATTCAGACATGGAAGAGCATAAGAAAGAATGTTTATGCAAATCACACCAAATAGCAATAGCATAATGGTAGAGCATTCGCAAAAAGAGGAGGCATTCATGCTTCGAGTCCCACGACTCCCCTTCTTATTTATGTTTTAAATCAGTATATGAAATAATACCTGACATATGATTTAAGTAGTAGTAAAAAGCAGTGAAACGGCTTATGTATCAGTGAAGAAAATATATATTTTAAAGGATCCTGATATACAATTGCCCGCAGTTAAGCAGCACTTTACCCAGCACAATAGAATTGCCCAGAGTTAAATAGCACTTTACCCAGCGCAATAGAGTTGCCCATAGTTAAATTGTGCTTTAACCAGTGCAATCTGTTTGTGTGGATGTGCGCACTGTGCCAACTAGGGCACCGTAGGGCAACGTGGAGCAACGTAGAGCAAAGTTACTTAAACACAGCCACACCCCCTAGCCTGTCTGGACAGTATTAAAATAAAATGAATGACAAGGTTCAAACCCAGGACTCTGTGCACCATAATCAAAGTACTGAACCACTAAGCCATGACAGTTTAGGAGAAACAGCCACTGTTAACATACATATACTTAGAAATGGTAGATTAACCATTACTAAGCAGGTCTGCATTCAGCCGAGAATTTTCAAAAATGGCCAATCACAAAAAAGTGCGGGAAATGCGGCATATATAAGCCCCATAGGCGGGAATACTCGCCATAACTGATTGTAGCTCACATCTGCAGTTAAATGGCTGGTGCTGGAGAGGGTATACGTTTCCGAGCACAACGTTGGGGCATCGAGGAGTTGAAATACATGGTCTGGCTCCTTGTCCACCGTCATGAGTCAAGACTCCTGCAGGGCTAGTTCCAAGGGACAGAGTACAAGGCAGAGGCTTGGAACCGGTTAGCTCATGACCTCACCAGTGCCACAGGCGTTCCTCGGACTGGTGAGCAGGTCCGTCACCACCATGCAGACCTGAAGAGATGGAAGCAGGACCGCCTGATCCAATGGATACAGGAGGCCTGTGTGATTCAAGATGCCCCACAACTGAGTAGGTAGCCATGGAATGCAGTATGTAAGAATTGATAATTGATTCTGTATAATGGATAGGTATGTCTCAATATTCCTTCATTTACTTCACAGCTGCAGGTGACCGTGCTGTGAATCAGCAAGCCTATGCAGATAGGCTGCTAAGGCTGCACCACCAGGCAGGTTAGTGATTATTCTGCATGTATTGTTATATAAAATAGGGGAGAGAGCATGAAAGAAAGTGTTGTAGTCCAATAATACAGCCATAAAATGCCCTGAATAAGTCCTCTGCATGTACTGTCATATAAAAAATTCAGAGAGCCAGAAAAAGAGTGTAGTAACCCATTAAGAAAGGTAAAATATGTCCAGAATAATATCTCTGCAGGTACTGTCATATAAAATAAGTGAGCGAGCCTGAAAAAGAGTGTTCTAACCTATTAATAAAGATATAATATGTCTTGAATATGTCTTCCATATGCACTGTTATATCAAATAAAGGAGCGAGCCTGTGGAAAAATATGTAATGTAATTAATAAAGGTATAAAACCCGGAGTGTGTCTGTGTCACTTACTTTGAAATGTTGTTGTACCCTTGCATTATACAAATAGTACTGTTTTAATAAGTGCTGGCAACACAGAGTTGTGCAGTCCCATTTAAAGTGGGTGATGGAAGTGCTAGTAGCTGTGAAGCATATATACAGTCCTCAACAGTCACTTACTGGCTGGCATGCATAAGTAAATCTGGCACACGTAGCATGTTAATTTGTTCCCCAGAAATGTGACTGTGCTTCAAGAAATACAGGGTTCTGTACAAATTGAAGTGAAAATGTCATGTGAAAACATCCAGATATATAGCTAAAGAAATATAAATGAAATCAAGAAATATGTAGCAGTAACATCTGCATCATGGACAGTTAGTATGTCAGATATAGGTCAGGTATATATTGAACTAGCCAAACCCATTACACAACATAATGCATGTTGGCAAGTGTAATAATACATGTAGGGGATATACACTTGCAGTCACTAGGAATGCAGTGTAGACTAAAAGTACTTATAAGATGTTAATTGAGGTTTCTTTCTACACCCTACTGTATGTGCATAAACCATGCAATTCCACACCTCAATGGGTATGTGTAATCTCAAATATTTGTTGGGATGTATGTCCTATTGTTCTATAAATATTTGCATTCACTTTGATGCATGCGCCCTGTTCAAACACCACAATCATGGTGGCCTGTTGCTACCAATCATCCCTGCATGCAGTTGGAATATCCACTGTTGTTCAATATATGCATGTGTTATGCTTGCTGTTCAACTGTTGGAACCTTGGTGTGTTGGGTTAATGGGAATATTACTGCATGCTGTTACAACTAATCTGGAATGCTGTTGTTTATTTTGTAATTAAACACTCCTAATCACAGAACGTATGGGAAGGCGGGTCCCAGTGGACCCACCTGTCCCTCCTCAGTTGGCGAGTGCACCTGGCACCAGCAGGTCCCGTGCCCAGCCCGGGCTCCCCTCCTCCGTTGGTCCTGTCCCACTTTCGGGTAGAAGCACTGCAGGGGATGGAGCTCATCCCCCCCCATGCAAGCGTGGGCGGAGAAGTGCCACCTGTCACCCTTCGAAGGGTCCAGGCTGTGGTGCGTAGGGAGATCCAGCGTTCAGTCACTGATCCCCTACGCCAGCTCGAGGCGAGAGTGGCGCATCTCATGGGTGAGCCTGCGCGTCCTACGCAGCCCCCAGCACAGCCACTCTCGGGTCTGTGAAGGTGCGCTGGGGTTAACGGGAGTAAGTACTTTTAAGCAGTAGTAAGCAGATTTAAGCGAGTGTGCGCATGTGTGTGCTTAGCTAAGCATTGCTAAGCATCAAGCAAACTTGCATAAACCTGCTTACAACTGCTTAAAAGTGCCTTAGTCACTGTATGTCAGGGCCCTTGTTCTGCTCAGCAGCAAAACAAAAAACCTCTGCCAGTGCCAAACCCCAGACCATTGACACAATAGACTGCATGAATTACCACTAAGCCACAGCAGATATACAAATAACTTGGTGCTGAAATAAATATATCATGCATTACA
The DNA here is from genome assembly GCF_019279795.1 of Protopterus annectens. NCBI lineage: Eukaryota > Metazoa > Chordata > Ceratodontiformes > Protopteridae > Protopterus > Protopterus annectens. The sequence continues at coordinate 1,465,925,483 of NC_056743.1, forward strand.
ATGAGGGAATTTAAATGGAAATTAGGAATGGCATAACACAAATCCTGTTCTGTTGGCCTTTACCAGCAGTTGTTGTGGAATTGCATGACATGACTGTGAAAAGAGAACCAGCCATTCTAGCAGGGAATAATGTTACATTAGCACCTTACAAACACCACACAGTATCAGACAAGGATAAACACTGGCAAAGTTGAATAGGGCAGAGGCCAGACTCCCAAACTGTGACTGCTTTACAGGGATGTCCCTGATTTGTAAACAAATGTTACCTGTGCCCCTCTGAATTATTCTGAAAAGTACTAACATTAGGCAGAAAAGTGGGGAATCACACTTAATGAATAATGTCAATAGGTGAGAGTAGACACTGCTTGCACGACAGAAAAGGTGTAGTAATACATATGCTCTGATTCTCAAGAAAGTCCCAACTGCAATATGTCTGTAATATATTGCAGGTGTATCTCACTTATATGTACCTTTCACTGAGGCTGTTCAAATATATACGTGAGAGTATCTGAGGCCTGGCAGAGGCAGAAACACACAGGCATATCAGCATTCCTGCTGTTGCACACTCTGCAAATAGCTTTGGAAGGAGTTCCACAAGCATGCCCTTATGTAGGAATACAACACAGAAATATCACAGGATGTCGCCATGTTCTGCTAGCAACCAACTGTGACAATGCCATTGTGCCAGTGCTGAAAAGACTGGTGTGGTGCACAGACAAAGAATAATAGGCTAACCTCTAGCTACCATCTGGATATGTCCACAGGTGGGAGCTACGCAGACAGACTACTTGCCTTGATAGACTAACAGGTACACAGCAACCCTGTATGCTCAACAAGATAAACCTCACATGATAATAAGAAATGCTCTTTGCAGTTCTGCACCCCTACCCAAAGGTATGACATACCTGTGTATTCAGGCAAAAGCAAGGCTGTAGGTAGGCATACTCAGTACTGAAATATGTCCAGTTGTGTTGAGCAGCCTGTGCTAATGTCAACACAAACAAACCACAAACTGTTCAGAAGTGAGTAACTTAATAATTACAGTATAGCAGTACACAAACAGTGCATGTGCCACAGGAATGCATTGCAATAACCACATTTGTATGGCAGTTAATTGTCTAATTCAGAAAGAAAGTACATACTCCCATGTATCCTGTGTTAGGATTTGGAGGGTGAGTACATGTCTACACTGAGAAGTGTGTACCGGAAGCAGCAACATTCAGGTTTGAGTACAACATGCATATCACTGGCTACAACCCTAGCTTCAGATAAGGGACAAATACCAACCTTCTGACTGACACAACAGTGTCCAGAGCAAACAAGCATAGGCCCCACCTTGGAAAGCTGAAAGGGCTACGCCTACCTAACCTAGCATTTTATAGCAGTGGGCTGCAATCACAGTGAGTACTGCAATCACCACACAGCAGGCTGCATGCAATTACTGAATGGTGGGCAGCAACTGGTGCAGAGGATGTCACATGCACATGTGCAGTTACCTAGAAAAGCAGGCTGTACTTGCTGTCGACACATGCAATAATATCATTGCAGGAACAGGGAGATAGAGAGCGAGAGAGAAACAGAGACACAGACAGAGACACAGAGAAAAGAGACAGAAACAGAGACAGAAACAGACAGAGAAATCCCAAAACAAACAACCAAAATAAAAAAAAAAAAATAACAACAAAACAGTAACAACAGATGGAGCAGGGAAAACAAAGGTAAGGTATGTAACTCATATGTATGCGCTGGCATGTAGATGTTCCTGAAGAGTACTCTACACATGGCAAATCATCCATATGTGGCAGCAGTATCTATCTATCTGTATCTGCACATGTGCATAGGGCAAGGGACATACTGCAACTGTTAGTGAAGGGTGGACACATATATGTCGTTGAAGGTTGTTATGTGCATATATCTATGTAGGTCGTAGTGTGAGGCATAGAAAACAGCACGCAGTGCTGATATATGTCATTTGGTGGTTAAACGCTGTGGGATTGATTTGTCAGTTCTGCTGTGTTACAGCCAGTGAGGCCTGCTAAAGCTACATGGGCTGAGGACACCAAAATGCATTCTGCACAACACTGTGCAATATAATCACATAACTGTACATCCCACAACTGCCGCATAAGTGATATCCCCACCATGAAAGTTGGACTGTACATGTGCCTATATGTACATCCATATGTACAGCAATGGATGTGTACATGTACATCTATGTGTATGGATATGTGTATATATATATATATATATATATATATATATATATATATATATATATATATATATATATATAGAGAGAGAGAGAGATACGGGGTCATATGTACTGTAACAGGTGTGTGGTGACCAAGGCATGGACTGTAGACAAGTGCCGATACTGCAGTGCCATTCCACCTTTCCAAAACACTGTACCCATTAACTACCACATAGGTAGAAATCTACCTAACACTGAAGGTGTGATAAGGGAACATGGGACACAGGTGGACAGTATCCTCCCCTTTGATAAAGACAGTGCCACACTAGACTTGTAATCTGTCTATGTGGTATGTGTCATGACAACAGGTGTGTCATGTAGGGATATATAGGTCAGTGTTCCCCTCTACTCATCACAATGTCCCGTGTGATATGTACCTCACATGACAACTACAGCAAGTGGAAAGGCCACAGACATACCTCACAAAGGGTAATACTGGCCTCAAACAGATGCTCTATGCAGACTGGCTCACAAAACCACAGCTAGACTGTATTGCAAACCGCCCACACAGAGATGACCTCTGCCGGACATACAGAGGTATGTCAGACCCATAGCTGTGTGACAACCACCATGGCAACATATCACAATCTCTCCGGGCTACATGCTCTAGGGCCCTAAACCTTGTCAGCTCACTAAACAGCACACGCTGGAGGGATATGTTCCTATCTCAAAGATATGCCATACTCTGGAATAGACCACCTAGCAATAGCAAACTAGGCTCCTCATTAGCAGTTGTCATAAATACCCCTGATGATTGTTTGGGAGATTAGTAATACACAAACCACAGTTCATAGAGAAAAAACACCTTTATGAAACAGCAAACAGCAAAGCTTTCGGGTATAACCCTTTCTCAATGCTAATAAACTATTTAAAATCAATTGAGTTTAAATACACATCAAAATATCACATGACATGCATCCCAAAGATCATGTGACAAATATAAATAAAACAACATAAAAAGGCCTTCAAGTGGTAAAATACTTATATGACTAATAAGATATTCTACATCAAAAAGATATACTACATCATAAACATATAGCACATTGAACATATCAAACAATAATAAATCTAACAGTATTAAATCTAACAGTATAGTTTAGTTTGTTGCAATTTGGTGAGGATGGGTTTTAATGTAACCATGGAATTTAGTCCTGGAGAATGGTCAGCAGCCAGTCTAAGAATCCATTCATATTCCTTAGTCTCAAATAAATTGTTACTATCCCCACCCCTTAGCGTTATACATACGTTGTCTATAACTCGAAATCTAAACCTATGGTTAAAACCACATGTGCTTATATGTTTAAATAAAGCATTCTTGTCATTAGCTCTTCTGATCTCTGACTTGTGTTCAATAATACGTTCTTTCAGCTTCCTTGTTGTTTTGCCCACATAAAAGGTGGGGCACAAAACACAGGTTGCTAAATAAACCACATTAACAGTAGTACAAGTTGCTAATAAGTCAAACTTATGTACTTTACCAGTTATCGGATGTTTAAACACATTACTATCAGTGCTCATGAGATCAGAGCAACAAGAACAATTCATACAACAAAATGTACCTGATCTAGTGAAAGTGGGTAAATTAAAACTTCTGTTAAAGTCCTTGTAACATAACTTACTTTTCAAAATTCTCATGTTCTTATATGAGAAATATGGTCTGTCATCTAAAACAGCTTTAACATCATCAGATGCCATTAAAATAACCCAGTTCCTTTTTATAACCTTCTTAACCAAATGTGTCCTAATATTATATGAAGTAATATATCTAATTTTCTGGTCTTTGTGTTTAACCTTATTCAGAGTAGAATTAGGTTCATCATTCAATAAAAAAGTTGGTTTAAGTTTTGTATTTTTATCAGCGATAATCTGTTTTTTTAGATCTAGTAAAAAATTAAAATCATACCCACTATTCAAAAAATCCTCCATCATTTCATCAAGCTGTTTTTTAAAACACGTTTCATCTGTGTTTAAATCTACTAGCCCTACTGAACTGTGATGTCACTATATCTTTGAAAACATGAGGGGCATGCATGCTGGTGTTATAAATATACCTACCAGCATAAACCTTCTTGTGGACACTAGTATGAAGAGACCCTTCCAATAATTGTACTCTAACATCAAGGAAGGCCATTGTATGAATCTGAAAAATCCATCTTAAATTTTAAAAAGTTCATAGTTGCATTTAAGTATTGCACATATTCAACCAGCTGAGATGATGAGCCTCTCCAAATCATAAAACAATCATCTACAAAGCGTTGATAGAAACATGCACACTTGTTCAAGGAATTATTATTACTACAGACATATGTTTTCTCCCACTGGTGTAGAACCAGATTAGCATAAGTATTAGCGACTGATGTACCCATGGCTACACCAGTTAATTGCAGATATAGTCGTTCATCAAATAAAAATACATTGTTAGTCAAGACTATATCCAGAAGAGAACAGATATTTTCTGTATACATTGCTGTTACAGTAGCCTGTGAAGTCAAAAAATCCCTAATAGAATCAATGCCATAATCGATAGGTATGACCCTGAATAAAGATGAAATATCTAAGGTTACGAATAAAAAATCACCTTGATTTATAAAAGTAATGTTTGAATCATTCTACCAATGCTGTAATTTAGATATAAAATCTGTAGTATCCCTCAAAACATTACTACATTGTGAGAGAAGAGGTTGTAACTGTGTCTGGAGATAAATGGAAATAGGCTCAGTGAGCCAACCATGTCCAGACACAATGGGTCTCATAGGTGGATTATTCATTGATTTATGTATTTTTGGAAGGCCATAGAGCTGTGGAATTACCGGACAAGGGACATTAAAAAAATGAAATAAGTCCAAATTAATGTCACCATTAATTTGTAAATCATATATCATCATGTTTACTGAATCTATACATTTCTTAACATCCAAATGTGTAATACATTTAAATGCATTGCCATCCTCAAGTAAAAGAGTCATAGATTGCAAATATTTTACCTGGTCCATTAAAACTACCACACCCCCTTTATCGGCTTGTTTAATAATAATGTCATACCTAGCCTGTAATGTTGTCAAAGCTATATGTTCATCCTATGTTAAATTATAACGCTTCATTTTCAAATCTTCAGAATATATATCCCTCAACTCCATTTCACATAAATCACGGAAAGCAGTTAACACATGTATACTGACAGGAATAAAGGTACTGCGTCTCTTACAACAGGTTTGAACAGAAAATAAACTACCAAACAAAACTTTAAGATTAACATTTCTGACGAATTGTTTAAGGTCAGTTAAAGCAATGACAAAATCATCACTGGCCATTGGAATAAAACTGAGTCCCTTCTGCAATAAAGAGTAATGCGAATCTTTTAGGTCAAAAGCAGATAGATTTGGAGTACCTTTTATTATTTTTGGCTCATTTTCCCCTGCCCTAAAGGGCTGTCACTCTTTCTTTTAATTGGAGCTGCAGCTTGCCTTGTTAGCGAGTTACTTCTCAGCGTAGAGCGTTCTGAGATCTTCTCTGGCTGATCTAACTGGAAACATTTGTGTGACAAATTCAATGTTAATATAAGTTTTTTTGGCACCATTCAAATGTGTACCACTACCTCCATTTCGTTTGTCTTCTTCACCATTGTGCGAGCACACACTCACACCAGCTGCATCCGATGTCATCACAGTAGGTGTGCTTTCATTCATCTGTTTCAAGGAATTAACAGATGCCGATTCCTGGAGTGACAGACTAGCCGGCAAAGAATCAGTGAAATCATCCAGAGTGTCTAAAGGAACTTTTTTAATATGCGTTACATTATTATAACGCTTACTCGAATCATACTTCGGCCAAGAGAAAATATGACCCCTTTCGATGTCATTGACATCACGGATAAGTTTACACTTTTTAGTGGCTTCAAGTCTGTCATCAAGGGTTTGCATTCTATCAGGCATTTGCTGATAGACACTCATCATGTTATTAAAACAAGGCATGGACATGATAGTATTTTCCATAGTCATAATTTCTTCCTTCAGCTCATTTTCACTAGCGGAGAAGAAATTGTTCATAAGAGCCATGTAATCCAGGCTCAGCTTGATGTTTAATTGCTGCCAGCGTTTTAGTAGGTCTGGGTAAGCATTCCCATATGAGGGCATTTTCAGGATTCTCAAACCTCTTGACATAATGCCCCTATCTAAATAAGCCGAAAAAATGAAATGTTGCCATTGTAGGCGCTTAAAAGCACCTACTTTTCTCTCTAGTAATTATAATTTCATATTAAAATCCACAGTGTTATCAATATTAGAAGGACCATCATTCTCATTGTCCAGGCATGTTGTAGAAACAAACTGCAAAAGCGGGTTAGTCTCATTCATTAAAAGAGACTTAACTGAATTTGTAGTTTTCAGAACTTCCATGTTGTTAAATGGATAAACGGGCTGCACAAAATCTTCTGGTATTCCCAAACAGCAGCAAGACACCAGAACAAAATACAAAAAGCTGCAAATAATCAATAAATAAACCACAGTTCGTAGAGAAAAAACGCCTTTATGAAACAGCAAACGGCAAAGCTTTCGGGTATAACCCTTTCTCAATGCTAATAAACAATTTAAAATCAATTGAGTTTAAATACACATCAAAATATCACATGACATGCAGCCCAAAGATCATGTGACAAATATAAATAAAACAACATAAAAAGGCCTTCAAGTGGTAAAATACATATAAGACTAATAAGATATTCTACATCAAAAATATATACTACATCAAAAACATATAGCACATTGAACATTTCAAACAATAATAAATCTAACAGTTTTAAATCGAACAGTATAGTTTAGTTTGTTGCAATTTAGTGAGGATGGGTTTTAATGTAACCATGGAATTTAGTCCTGGAGAATGGTCAGCAGCCAATCTGAGAATCCATTCATATTCCTTAGTCTCAAGCAAATTGGTACGATCCCCACCCCTTAGCATTATACACACGTTGTCTATAACTCGAAATCTAAACCTAGATTGGTAATACACCCCAGGAATCCCCTCTTAGGTTCATAGGTTCATACTAGGCTATCTGCCCTAGGGCATTTATAAGCCTAGCCAGAGTGTGTTTGGCTTCGCCATTTTTAAATTAATTTTGCTATGCCCTTTTCGAGATAGTATACTGTGCCTCTGTCTGTTCACAGAAGACAGAAGTAATACCCGGGATAAACCTACGATCTCTGTGGTTTTGGTTGACAGGGGCAGGTGAAATCAAAGTACATGTGTGGCAAAGGCCAGGGTAGCATATGGCTAGGCTGCTGTAGGCCCTAGGGCCAATAGCATCTCACCTACCTATGACACTATGCACTCACACATGTACTCAATGAAATACCTGCTATGTGAGGTTGAATAAGTGTAATGCTGAATGTGTGCAAGGTCTGTAAAGGTGTGATAGCATAGTGTGAAGTTGTATCTGACATGGTAGTGTCTATCCTAGCTGTGAGGCCAGCAAAAGATGTGTATGTTATTGTTAGGCAGGCATAGCACTATGGCATATGATGTGACATAATTCCTTGTTGATGACTGTGGTGAATCTGACTTCCATATGAACTGTAGTACTACCTGAAGCTGTAGGCCTAAACAGCACAGTATGGTGTGTGTTCACATTGCTTGGAAACACTGTCTTGTGTGTTTCCTGTTGTCTGCAGAGAGGACATAACTCAGGCATAAGGATTTGTAAGTAGTGGCACACAGTACTGTATGGTACACAGGTAAAGCTCATCTGTGTTGGCATACAGTGGTGTGTTGCATGTTTGTCTGATGTGTGGGTAATTATGCCTGTACCATGGCCGCAATCATATGTGTGTTACAGGGTTTACGTGTGTATCTAGCAACATATATACTCTGTTACAGCAGTATGCCACCTATATTAACAACTGTGCACATATGTTAGGCAGGGCTGTGGCATCAATGACTAGGGTGGTTACTGGTACTACTGTAACTGTACTTTACATTCATTGCAATGGATGACATCTTTGTTCATGCATTAGCGTGATATATACCCCTGTGTTGAGGTTGTGCACTGTGTCACAAACAGTGTGCCGGGTACTGTTGTATAGTGGTTTGATATATAGAGTGTGCCAGGCACTGTTAGTCAGTTGTGGCCTGAGAACCAATATGTGGTATTGAACGTGTGCATCCTCTGACAGACAAATGGATGGTATATATGGCAGTGAAGTGATATCTGTGGTTAAAGGTGTAAAGTGTGCCACAGGACTCGCTCACACATATTGTTCATTTCTCTTTCAGCCTGATGGCCCACCAACGTAACCCTTCTTACACAGCAGAGGAGGAAGAGGTGATCCAGCAAAGCCTAGTGCAGCACTACACACTGTTGTTTTCCAGAAGCAGCCAGCACCAGCATGAGCAGACTGCACTGTGGCAAGATCTTGTTTGTCGGGTAAATGACATAGGCATGCATAACCGGACATATGAACAGGTACGCCTTCACTGCAGTGATTTAATTAGACATGTCCGGCAGCGTGTGTCTGATATCCAGAGACAACAGCTTGCCACAGGTGGTGGGGTGGCCATTCATCCCCCCTCACCAGAGTGGAAGAGCTGCTCCTAAGCGTGGTGGCTCCTGGACAGCAACAGCAACTCCCACACACATGTGTCATCATGGAGGCCGGAGCCACCCAGCATGTTCACATGGAGCGTGCAGGTAACATGCCCTATCTGTATACTACAGTTACCTGTATTGTTAGATTATGTCTACGTGAGATGTGTACTGTGTGTTTAGCAGTTGTGCTGCCTAGTGTTGTGCAATACTGATATTTGGAATATTATCTGTACACCTGTGACTGTCGACTGTTGTTTTACTATAGTTTAGCAAACCCACAGTAGCAATGCCACAGTTGTGGCCACTGACGAACTCTCTCATATTGTCGTAGGTCCCTCTGGTGTGACAGCAGGGCAGACGATCCATGCTGGTGAGTGTGGTATAACTGCAATGTTGGTAATGAAATGTGCATGTCATAGGTGAGGTGCAGGCCATGTACACGTAACACACCTACTCATAATGCATGCCATGCATGTTTTCTGTAAGACGTTGCACAGCTCAGTAATGTCAGTAGCTGCCTCAATGACATGCAATACACAGAGCATCAGACACAGTTGTGGCATCACCGTACTGCACATTGGATAGGCATAGTTGCTATAGCTGTACACAACATAACACATTTATCATACGCAGTACACCTCAACATGCTACATATGGCGTTACCACACACCTGCTGTAAGGTCACACTTCTGTATCCCACATGTCATCCACACACACATGATAAACCTCAGAGGTAGAGGCCTATCATGGGGCTGTGCAACACTCTTCAACACATAACGCAGTCATGTTAGGCAATGCTCCCTATTGGGCACCCACACACCCATGTACAAAGTGGCTGTGTAATTGTGAACATAGCCACAGCACTGCAGTACAGGTACAGCATGCGAGGCGGTGGACTGTCACACATTAGTAGCTGTGAGTGACCACATGATGCATGATGATGATGGCTCATGGTATGACAGCCCATCCAGTTACAGTGACCACAGAACTACACATAGCAGTCATTACTTTGCACCTCAATGTTGTGTGTGTGCAAACATATGCACCTATACACAATATGCATAGCATGTTGTGTGTGTGCTTACATATGCCAGTATACACAATATGCATAGCAGTCACCATCTGTACAAAGTGACACATATATGTCCTGGAATGCTATTGGGTGTATAGGTCACATGACACACATTGGGTATGTGTGGTGTTTAATGTTGCAGTTGTGTAGCATGCCATGTCATGGTTGGCACCAACATATCTGCAATATGTCCCACACTCACCATAACCACTGTAAAATGGGCATGTTGAGCATTTCTGCACCACTCATCCCGTGTGTGTACACAGCATGCATGTGCTACACCTCTGCCCAGTATTATCTGCTATGGACACAGACACTGTAATCAGACATGGAAATCTATGTGTCACATAGATAACACATGCAGCCATGGTATGTATACCTGTGAGTGATGGTGCACAGGACTTTGCAGAGCTGATAACACTTGCACAGCACTGTTGTGTCCATGTACACATTGTGTTCCAGGGTGTAGCCAATCACTGAACAACTACACACATGCATCAAAGCCATGTATACTGTCATGAAATAGGGCCGTCTACACTCGCACTGCATGGTCTTGAGCAACACATATTCTGCATGCTGACACGTGTGAGGTGACTGTTTGCCTTGTGATACTGTCCCACCTCCACCAACTATTGAGTATGTGTTGGATTGCTGGTGTGTGTGTGTGTATCTGCTGTAGTGAGGAGTGTATTTGTGTGCATGTGTTCATGTGTATATGTGTTCATGTGTGCATGTGTTCATGTGTGCATGTGTGCATGTGTGCATGTGTTCATGTGTGCATGTGTGCATGTGTGCTAACATCATGTACAGATTGTAACGTGTGTTTCCTGTCTTCCTCTCACAGGTGCTGAGTTTGGGGTGGCTGAATGCAACAGGGAACCTGAAGGCACTGCCAAAAATAGTGGAGATAATGAGACATGTATTGTGGCACAGGCAGGTTTGACAGGGTCTGTCATTGGTCCGCCAATCGACAGTACACAGCGTTCAACCCCATCTATGCATACACTCATACTGCCAATACATCCCTCATCACCAATGGCCTTAGCCGAGTGACAGCATACAGTTGGCATTGACCAGGATACTGTGGTACCTATGGCACTTGCATCCCCTCACAGCAGCCATACCCAGATTCCTGGAATAGTACCACATAGGCGGATGTCCAGGGGTTCTCGGGGGAGCACCACTGGTCATATTGCCCCTGGCAGACGTGCCCTCACAGGTCTTACAGCCACGACTATGTTCTGGGCTGTAATGCAGGCACAGGCACATATGGAACAGTACACCAGACAGGGACTAAGGGTGCAGAGGGCCCATTACACTGCTATCAATGACAGCATCTGTGACCTTGCCGGTGCCATCCGGAATTACACTGAGGTCATTGATAGACGTTAAGGGGAGACATTAGATGCCCTCCACAATGTGTTTTCCATGAGCCAAGACTGTGCGGGATGGGTGAGACATCGACGCGGATGCATGCCAGCAACATCAACAGCTGGCAGTCATCATGGATGGCCCACAGATCACAGCCAGTCCCATAGTGGCAGTACCAGCCCCAGCAATGCTGGGGCTGGCCTGTCAATTGACCGTCCTAGTAGACCACGTGCACGTGGCTCTGGCCAGTCCCAGCAGGGACATGGGTCCACTCGACATACTTCTGCCTCTGATGATAGTATCCAGTCAGTGTTGGCACACAATACTGTCCGTAGCACCCCTGCCAGGCACAGGTACTGTGTCCCTGGCCGGAGACAGTGATCTGTACAGCCTGGCAGGTACAGTCTGTGGCTGTCCCACATCCTCCCGTATATGGCAGCCACATGGTGGAGCTGTGTGCATGCAGACACACACACATTAACCAAACAACTAGGGCTCACACATACAAACACACATTACATCAACATTCGCCCATGCTATACTGTTGTCCCTCACACACACACACGCACACACAGACATGTCGATTGGATGGATCAATGTCGGGCTCTGGCAAACCAACAAAACACCCTGTGCATATGATGACACCTGTGCCACCTCCTGTCATCTGTAACATTGATGCAGGAACAGGCTAGAATGGTACTGATGCACAGAGTGACATTATAGCAGTGTAGCAATATTAGCATGTTGTCAACAGGAAAGTGTAATGATATCCTTGTAGGTATATCTGAGCAGGCATAATGCATCAAAGCTCTGATTGTCATTGTAGCACTGTTTACACCAGTGTTAGGTCTGAGTATGTATCGTCCAGCCATGTGCCATTTGGCTGAAGTGTAGAGTGTTGCCAGCATGTGTTAGTGAGTGGACAGTATGTGTGTGATGTGTGCAGTACAGATTAGCAGGTGTACATCTTTGAACATGGTGAGTGCACACTGTCTGCATGTATGTGCATAGTGGACACATGGGACATGTTTTACACATTAACATCTCATAGTATCTCTTAATGGCCAGTATGCATTCTACTACAGATATGTACTAACATGGGTGCACATGTGTATATGACATGGGTTGACACTATGATGTGGGTGATACTATTAATATCTGTCAATGTTTTGCATTCTGGTAGTATGCACAACCTCAGCAGCATGACTATAACCAATCATTAGATGATGTCCTGACAACTGACACACAGTTGTAGGGAACTCAGTAACAGTGGGATCCTTCTGGTACTATACTATAAGAGTAACCAGTGGTATTGACTGCCACCCATTCCTGGGACCACACCTGTTTGGCATATAGGCCTCTTAGGTACATGCAAACACACTAGGGATATGTCCATTCACATCTGGAAATGCATGCATTGGCCTAAAATGCATTCTCTGTATGGGACACATATCCTACACAAGGGTATCATACAGACAGATACCTGTTGTCCGACACATCGTGTATTGCACTAAGCCGACTATGGCACAGTCATCCACATTTACTATACATACTATCCCGACAGTACCACATAGGTGGTAGCCCCCAACATGTATGTTGGGTACCAATGTGTACCTACAGCCACGTGTTATGTCATCTGTCCCTTGCTATCCACATATCCAGAGGTATTGTGGAGTCCCTCTGTGTATCACATAAGACATTAGGGGCATGAATGCATATCCACAAGGCTGTTGTACACCTATAATGACTGTCCATTATTGCCAGTTGTTGTGTATGAACATGTCTGACATATACCCCAGGCATGTACCCTCACTCACACTACTCCATATTAACTGTCATCATGGGTGTGTGTGTGGCACAGATGACCTTGGCCACAGATCACTACAGTGGCCGGCCTTGTCACATACATACATATGTGACCTACGATCTGAGAAGTGGTGGCACAATCTGTCAAAGGAAACAAATGTATTCATGCAGTATGCAGGCTTCACACCTATGTACTAATTGAGGTCACATGTACATATATTTATTTGCTACACAGATAACTGATGTGTGCAATGCACATAGGTTCATAGGTTCATACTAGGCTATCTTCCCTGGGGCAATTATAAGCCTAGCCTTTTTCTGTATGGCTTACGCCACCACTTGATTTGAGTTTACTGTGCCCTTTTTAAGGTTTAGTTTACTGTGCCTCTGTCTAATAGTGACACGGGAGTAATCCCTGGGACAAACCTACGATCCCCCATCCACTTATCGAGATTCCTCTTGAAGAGATTCAGTGAGGTGCTCTGCCTCACATGAACTGGAATTCTATTCCAGAGCGAAGGGAGCCTCTGGGTTATGAACCTGTCCCTCCAGCAAGTTCTATTTATTTCTGTGCTGAGGTTCAAGTCCCTCGAGCGTGTGGCTCTAAGGGATTTAGATTTATTGAGGTGGAGCATGTCCATTAATTCTGGATTTGACATAGCTTTGTATGTCAGGCATAGATCGCCTCGAAGTAGGCGGTATGCAACTGAGTAGAGCTGGAGTTTTTTAACCGAGCAGCATATGGCATCTGTTTGAGACCCTTGATCCTCTTGGTGAGATACTTTTGGGGTCTTTCTAATTGCTGCAGGTGTCAGGTAAGGTACATCCCAAAGGCATTGTATTCTATGATGGGCCTGATGAGGGATGAATAAAGGGGCACGATTACCTCTCTTGATCTAGATGTGAAACCCTTCGTGATGAGGTGGGCTATGTAGAAGGTCTTTCTAACCACTTTGGCAATGTGGTTTTCAAAGGAGAGATTGCTATCAACTTGGGTCCCCAGGTCCCTAATAACTTTCTCTGTACATAATGGGTTTCCGCCTATGTGGTAATTTGTGGGCACATTGTTTTTGCCAAAGGGTATGACTATACATTTTTTGGCATTTAGCTTTAAACCATGGCACTGGCACCAGTTATCTGTCTCTGTGAGACCTTTTTGAAGGATGTTTGTGTCAGCTGGAGAGTTGATTATGGCGCCTAGTTTGCAGTCATCTGCGAACTTGGTGAGCCATAGTCCTCCCACGCTTGCCTGTACCTCGGAAAAGTATATACTGAACAAGAGTGGTCCCAGGACAGAACCCTGTGGGATGCCACTTGTGACCAGTTTCGAGTCTGAGATGGCTGCAGCAACTCTCACTCTGTGGGTTCTGTCTTTGAGCCAGTTTGCGACCTATCTTGTGACATAGGGGTTTATATTTAAGCTGGATAGCTTATCTATGATGCCCGAGTGGGGTATTGTGTCAAATGCCTATGCAAGGTCCAGATAGGCTGTGTGGACTACCTTCCCTTCATCTATGGCTTTGGTGACTGTTTCAATGAAGTCAACCAGGTTCAAAAGGCAGGATCTGCCCTTGACAAAGCCGAACTTGGATAGGATCTAGTGTCTGTAGGTCCCCAATGTCTTTGTTTATGAGCTCCATGATGATCCTCTCCATAGCCTTGCAGACTAAGCTAGTCAGGCTTATGGGGCGATAGTTTCCAGGGTCCGTAGAGGCTCCACCTTTGTGGAGTGGGACCACTGTTGCTGTACGCCATTCTGTGGGCACATATCCTGTAGTGAGGCTGAGATTGTATAGCTGTTTTATTTGAGGGAATAGTTCCTCTTGGAGTTCATGTAGGACGCAACCTGGGACACCATCTGGTCCCATGGAAGCAGTGTTTTTTGCTTTGGAGAGGGCAGCCTTCACCTGAGCATCTGAGATGTTTGGGAGGCAGCCCTCTGCCAGGATAGACACTTGCTCTTTTCGGGGGGAGGGGGTGGAAAAGTTTGCACTGAACCTGTCTGCCATAATATTGGCGATGTCTGTGGGTTCAGTGTATTTTTTGTCATTTAGAATCAACTCAGAACAAGTCTGGGAGTTGCATCCCAGGTTTCTAACATAACTGAAAAAAGCCTTATGATTGTCTTTGGTGTCCTGTGCAATTTTTCTCTCGAAGCTGGCCTTAGAGGATTTTATGAGGGATCGTAATTTTTTGCTAGTACTGATCAGAGATGCCTTCCCTATTATGGATTTTGCTCTATCATGTAGCAGCTTCCTCCTTCTGTTGTACAGTTTATTTATGGCAGGGGTCCACCAGACCAGACGCCTGCCTTTGGATGATTGGGTCTTGGTTTTGTTTGGGATAGCATGATCCATGCATTCCTGGAGATGTCCGTAGAATGCATTTATATAGGATTCTGCAGTTTGGGCCATAGTTTCCACTGGCCCTGGGGCCTTGAAGGATTCCACTTCAGTTTTGAGAAGTGAGAAGTTCACTTTTGAGAAGTTTTTCACTGTGGTTTTCTGGGCTGGGGTGGGGTCGGGATGTGGACATCCAGTGAAATTAATTTATGGTCTGATCTTACCAATGAGGGATATACTTCTGGTGTGGAGCATAGAGTCCCCATGTTGGTAATGATCAGGTCTAGTATGTTGTCCCCTCTTGTGGGACTGGTGACTAGTTGTTCCATAGCATTTGAGTTTATAATTTCCAGGAATCTTTGGGATAAGGTGCTGGGGCTTGAGTAGTGCTCCCAGTCAATGTTTGGGTAGTTTAAGTCACCCAGTATAATGGTGTTCGGAGAGATCTTCATGTTCTCCAATGTTTTCAGGAAAGCTGAGTGGGATGCCTGACTTTGAGAGGGTGGTCTGTAAGATGCTATAAACTGAAAAGCAGTCTTGCCCACTGTTAGTTGCACATGGATGGTCTCCGATACTTCGTGCAATGCCACTAACCTGGAGGTGTGGATATCCTTGATAAATATGGAAACTCCCCCTCCTTTTGTGGTTCGGTCCGGGTTTTGGGGCCGAAAAGCATGATATGATGTATAGCCTGGTAGTGCTGGGGTGCTCTCTGGAGCCTTGAACCAGGTTTCTGTCACTGCACAGATATCGATGTTCTCCATACTGAGGAGAGCTTTGAATGCATGCATCTTGAGGTTAAGACTTCTGGCGTTTAGCAGCATTACCCTTAGTTTCTTGTTCCTTGTGCTGTCTATGGGGGTGGGTTTGACTTTTGAGCCTTGCCTAAAAAGGCACTATGGGGGTGGCAAGAGCCTTTGCCAATATCCGAAAGCCCAGTGGTGACAGGTGCAAGCCGTCCCTAGCGAAGCAACGTGGATTGTCGAGCATGTCATCCCAGGTTGACAGACACTGGATCCCCTTTGAATGACACCAACATTTTAGCCAATTGTTAAAATCGATCATTTTGACTTTGTACTGTGGCATCATTCTAGGTGAGGGTAAGATGCTGCTCAAGGTCAGGGTCATACCAGCCTGGGCTACATGATCAGAGAGCTCCTCTATGTCTCTTTTCATGTAGTCCAGGGAGGTACGTCTCAGGTCATTCACACCAGCATGTACATACTGTTTTAATCCTGATATGTCATAGCATAGTAAAAGCAAAACCCACACTACATTGACCAACAGTGTCTCACACACACACACACACACACACACACACACACACACACACACACACACACACACACACACACTCAGCAATTGCAGGTTTTAAACCCCTACCTCACTATGTTATGATACTAGAGAAATACGCATTAACACAATGTGCTATATGCCTTAGTGGGTGCTTTGTTTTCTCCTGCTATATTTGTAGGATGCTGACATCATCAGACTTTCCAAAGAGGAGTGTACCTCTTTTAATGTGTTTTCCCAGTCTTCAAAAAGGGCACTCCTCTCAAAGGAAATCACACACATACACCCGCCACAATTGCAGGATTCAAACCCCTACCTAACTATGGTTATGATACTAGAGAAACACGCATTAACATGATGTGCTATCTTCCTTATGAGGTGGTTGCATTTCTCCTGCTATATTTGTAGGATGCTGACATCATCAGACTGGACATGGTAATGTGTGTACACTTTGTTTTATGCAATCCCAGGAATGAGCCATGTGGGTCGGCAGGTGTCAACAGCTTGAACAGGACCACATAATTCTTAGCTTGTGTTATCTATCTGTGGACAAATTGACATTCCTTCATTTGTCAACACATATTTATGCACAGATTGTTGGTTTTGTAGATACGATATGTATCTGGGATGTTGATAAAGGGCTATTCAAAGTCTATGTGAGACATGTGTAGCTCCGTTCAGTGATGTATGTCCTGGGTGGCTGCCTTGCAAACAGTCTAGCATGTTTGGGAACCATGATCTGCAGATGAACATACCACAGTTGGTAAGGTTGTGTGTTTGTCAGCTTCCAATAGCTCTGTTTATGACTTCAACCATGATGGACTCCATGGCCTTGCAAATCAGACTTCATAGGCTTACTGGACTATACTTCCCATGGTGTGTTGTGCACCAACACTTGTGGGGAGAGCCATATGATGCTGTAACACATTCAACAGTTCCAGGTCCTGTGGAGAGGGTGAGGCTCAACAGACTGTTCAGGTGCAGGGTCTGTTTGTTCTGTAGTTCATTCATGACACATACAGGAAAACAATGTAATCCAATTGCTGCCATGCTTTCAGCTTTGGGGGGAGCTGTTCACCCATTCTACATGTGATATCTCCAGGTATGATGATAGTGACTTTCAGCAGTGGGAGGTAGGTATGTATATATGGGCCTGTCTGACAGATGTCGGCGTTGTCAGTCAGGTACAGTTGGCCCTGACTCAGGACATATATGAGTGTACATTGCTATTTATGACATAGCTGAAGGAGGTGTCATGATTCTGTCTGGACTC
The DNA here is from genome assembly GCF_019279795.1 of Protopterus annectens. Taxonomy (NCBI): domain Eukaryota; kingdom Metazoa; phylum Chordata; order Ceratodontiformes; family Protopteridae; genus Protopterus; species Protopterus annectens. The sequence goes on from NC_056743.1 coordinate 1,465,943,468, forward strand.
CTTCGCAGCTACTCTTTACAAAACACTGACAAACCTGAGCACTAATCCCTGTTATACTCTTTTACACACTTAACACCCTACTGATCCTTTGTGATCAGTCTATAGAGTATGTCATCATAATATCCTGGCATGTCCAGGGGTCGGTTTCGTGTGTACTCTCCAGTCCAGCTGGTGAATATTGTGATTTTGACACGATGTCACAATTGCCTCATGTACACAGACAACCCTCTCCTCCTCCCAACAAACTCAGATATATGTGAGAGATGCAACTATATAGACATACAGGAGGGAGGCTGAGCTCTCTCGACCCATGACTGGCACAGTCTATCAGGTGGTGAAGGTAACCACACACACCACATATCAGTCTCACATAAACCTATAGCAACAGCAATCAAACCACATTATCACTCATAAACATACTGGGAGGCTCTAAATAAACTCTGCCTAAGCAGCAGAGACCTCCAAAGCAGACACACAAACAACTGCTACCCCACTACAATACCCACATATCACATAGTTCACAATGTCAGTGTGCCACACAGTCACTGCCCTTCGGGCTAAGCAACACACCTAATACACTTGTAATAGGTGACACTTATTGTCAGACACACTGACGTCCCACTCACCAGGCTGAACAAGGGGATGGTCACTTTGAGCTGTCTATCGGGTGCCAGGATCCGCCACATAACACATGCACTCAGGTCACTCCACAGCAAGTACAGAAATGGCTCCATCATTGTCCATGCTGGTGCGTAAAACCTCAGACGTTCCTCCCTGGATCACATGACATGATACATAGAGGAACTCCCTGATCATGTAGGCCAGGCCAGTATGACCCTGGCCTTGTGTAGCATCTTACACTCACCAAGTATGATGTCACAGTATACAGACAAACTTATCATGTTTAACAGTTGGCTAACATATTGGTGTCATTCAAAGGGGATCCAGTGTCTGTCAGCCTGGGGTGACATGCTCGACATGCCACGTAGCTTTGCTATGGACAGCTTACACCTGTCACCCTTGGACTTTCAAATACTGGCTAAGGCTCTTGCTACCACCATAGTGCCTTTTTTAAGCAGGGCTCAAAAGACAAACCCACCTCCATAGACATTACAGAGTGAATGAAACTAAGGGTAATGCTGCTCGACACCAGATGTGTTACCCTCAAATTGCGCCCACTCAGGACTCTCCTCAGTATGGAGAATAGCGATATCTGTGCAATAACAGATGCCTGGTTCAGGCTCACAAATGCACACCAGCACTACCAGGTTATGTTTCATACCATGCTTTCTGACCACAAGACTCGGAATGGACAACACAAATAGGGGGAGTATCCATATACATCACAGATACACACACCTCCGGGTTAGTAGCACTGCACGAAGCATTGCAGACCATACATATGCAACTAACATTGTGCAAAACTGCCTTTCAGTTTATTGCCTGCTACAGACCACCCTCCCAAACTCAGGAACCACACTCAGCTTTCCTGGGAACAACGGAGAATATGAAGGTCTCCCCAAACACCATAATATTGGGTGACTTCAAATACCCAAACATTGACTGGGGATACTACACAAGCCCCAACACCCTCGCCCAACAGTCGCTACTATTTGTAAAGTCATATGCTATGGCACAACCGGTCACCACACCCACAAGAGGGGAAGAAATATTGGACCTGATCATCACCAACATGGGGACTCTGTGTTCCACACTAGCGATATACAACTCATTGGTAAGGTCAGAACATACATTTATCTCAATGGACATCCATATTCCATCCCCACACCCATCCTGGGTAATCTTGGTGAACTTCTCATAAGCAAACGTCTCACTTCACCAAAGCAAGGTGGTATCCTTCAGAGACCCTGGGACAGTGGTAAATATGGCTCAAATTGCTGAATCCTTTACATACACATTCTATGGATACCTAGTGGACTGCATGGATTGTGCTATCCCAAATAACAACAAGACTCACTCCTCCATTGGCAGGGGACCTGTCTGGTAGACCCTGGCCATTAATAAGATATACAACAAAAGGAGGAAGCTACTGCATCATAGAGCATGATCCCAGACAGGGAAGGCATCTGTGATCTGTCCTAGCAGACAGCTACAATCACTCATGAATTTATATAAGGCCCGCTTCTAACGGACAATTGCACCAGACACATAGGACAATCATAAGGCCTTCTTCAGTTATGTCAGGAACCTGGGTGGACACTCATTGATATGCTGTGAGTTACTGCATACTGACTAAACATACCCTGAACCCACTGACATTGCCAACATCCTGGCAAACAGGTTCAGTGCAGATGCCCCCCCATCCCCCCTAAGGAGCAACTATCCATCCTAACAGAGTTTAACCTTCCTGACATCACAAATTAAAAGGTGAGTGCTGCCCTCCCCAAAGTGGACAACACAGCATCAATGGGACCAGACGGTGTCCAGGCCTGCATCTTACACGAGCTTCATGACAGACGTAACCCTCACATTAATTCACTGTTCAATATCGGAGTTACTACAGGTTATGTACCCAAGGAATGGCATACAGCGACAGTGGTCCCACTCCACAGAGTTGGTGCCACAATGGACCACAGACAATATCGCCCTATAAGCCTAACTAGCCTGTTCTGCAAAGCTATGGAGCGTATTGTCATGGGACTCATACACATAGACATTAGGAACCTACAGACACTGTGTTCTACACATTTCAGCGTTGTTGTGGGCAGATCTTGCCTCTTGAAGCTGTTTGTATTCTTTAAACGGTTACCAGGTCCATCGACATAAGGACAGTTGTCCACACAGCCTGCCTGGACCTTGCAAAACCCTTCAACACAATACCCCACTCGGCCATTATGCACAGACTCACCAGCGTCGATATGGACACATATCTCACACGATGGATTGCTACCTGGATCAGGGATAGCACCCACATGGTCAGTATTGCAGGTGCCATGTCTGACTATACACCAGTTACACGTGGCATCCCACAAGGCTCAGTCCTGGGACCTCTCTTGTTCAGTATATATTTATCTGATGTACAGGCTAACACAGGAGGAATATGGCTCACCATGTTCGCAGATGACTGCAAATTGGGTTCCATAATCAACTCTTCAGCTAGCACATGCATACTCAAACAGGGTCTCACAGAGATGGATGACTGGTGCCTGAGCCATGGCCTACAGCTAAATGCCATTAGGTGCATAGTCATCCCCTTTGGGAATAACAACATGCCCACCCATTACCACATAGGTAGTAATCCATTACATACGGTAGGAGTTGTTTAGGGTTTGGGGACATGACTTGTTCGTACTGTCGCCTTTGACAATCACGTTGCCAAAGTGGTTAGACAGACCTTCTATATAGCCCACCTTATCCCATATGGTTTCACATCTAGATCGGTTGAGGTCATTGTGCCCCTATACTCATCACGATCATGCTTGGTTACAATGCCACATTTGGGATGTACCTTACCCGACACCTGCAGCAACTGTAATGGCCACAAAAGTTCCTCACCAAGCAGATCTAGGGACTCACATGGATGCCTTGCACAGTTCGGATACAGTAACTCCAGCTCTACTCAGTCACTTACCACCTACTCGGATATGATGTGTGCCCGTTGTTTACGGAAATACCCAACCCAGAATTACTGGACATGCTCCACCTCAGGATATCCGACTCCCTTGGAGCTACACACTCCAGGGACATATACCTCAGCACAGATGTTAATAGGACATGCTGGAGGGACAGATTCTTATCCCAGAGGCTCCACTCACTCCAGATTGTAATCCCAATTTTGCATAGGCAGAGCCACCCACTGACCACCTACAGGAGACATCTTTACAACTGGATGGGTGATCGTATGTTTACCCCTGGGATATCTTCTGGGTCCCTTCTAGACAGAGGCACACTAGACTAAACGTACATGGGCTATCTTGTGTGACCTACTATTCACAGGCACAGTGTAGTAATCTGACAGGGTTGTGAAAGCCAAACACACTCTGGCTAGGCTTGTACATGCCCTAGGGCAGATAGCCTAGTATCGACCTCTGAACCTATGATAATGTTCGGGATGCACAATGTTTATTGCTGATACTGTTTGCAGGTTTTTATCGTCTTTGCTTTCCCAGTTTCTATGAACAACTTAGGTATCTGCAGAACATATTTGATTATGACAGGGTTCCACTATATTATATATGGGCCTGTTGTCATATAATTGTATGCACAGGGCAGATTGCTGGATAGTGAGAGGTTCCTTGGTTAACACATGCAACTGCCAGATATGTGTGGTCCACTGCTGTACTTAGACACGGCCTAAGTGTGTGAGCATGCCCAGTTCAGGCTTTCTGTGTTTTGTTGCCTGACATTTGTCTCATTTATTCAAGTGTGTGAGCATACCCACTGTGACCTTTCAGTATGTTGCTGTCTGAGGTCCACTACATTTGTTGATGTGTGTGAACATGACCAATATTAACATTTATACTGTGTGTGTTGAAAGTCAAGTTCTATTCTTACTGCAGGACTCACCTTTGTGTCATAACTCGACAGGGATTATGCTGTGCCTGCAGGGTTTCCATGAGATACTTTGCATAGACTTATCAACGATTCTTCATACAAGCTGACCACTGCAATACTGTCATGGTTTAGTGGTTCAGTACTATGACTATAGTGCACAGTATCCTGGGTTCAAAGCCCATCACTGCTTTATATTTTTATACTGAGCAGACCAGACTGCTTAAGGGCCAATAGAGCAAATATGAGCATGTTGGCTTTTGTTCAGCTATGCCCTACTTAGACCAGGCTTGTCCGACATTGCTCAATATTAACCAACATTGCTGGACGTTGCCCAATATTACTCAACACTGACTACAGTTGTGCTAGTTGGTGTGTGCAATTTTGTTTACATATACTACATGGTGGTAAATGCTGTTTAGCACTGCTTTATATTGCTTAACACATGGCAGTCATGCCTCAGGTGGTGCTGCAGGGCTGCCTATGTTGGATGCACATACTACAATCCCTATACATGTTTGAAAGCAGGTCGTGTCAACTTAGGCCTCCCTTTTACTATATGTGCGAGTCAGAGAGAGGTATCATTTCCAGAGTTCCTACTGAGCCAGTGTATGTGCTATGTGTTGCCTCTTTGCCAAGGCCAAAGCATACTGGGCACACCTTCTTCTGCCTATTGGGGCAGGCTCAGGTTGTTCCTCCTCCGAGTCACGCTCTGCCTGTGATGGCCTTGGAAATGGTGGGGGGCTGTTTGGCCCAGGCCTATGCTGGTCCTGCTGCAGCTGTTTTCGCAGGATCATATTATGTAGCATAGCACATACCATGACAGTTTGGGTACATGTAGTTGGTGAATACTGCAGGGCTCCACCAGATGTGTCCAGGCACCGGAACTGTGTCTTGAGCAGCCCAAACACATGCTCGATTACATTTCGTGTTTGTACGTGTGCCTCATTATGACGTTCCTGTTCAGGTGTGTGTGCATTTTTGATGGGTGTCATCAGCCACGGCTCCAGTGCATAGCCAGCATCCCCCACTAGGTGACCATATGGGATGTCCCCATTGGCAAATATCTGGGACAGCTGCGTCAGATGCCAGATATGGGAATCATGGTAGCTTCCAGGGCAGCCAGCACACACATTCAGTATTATGCCCTAGGCATCACACATGACCTGGCAGTTGATGGAGGGGAAGCCCTTGCAGTTGAAGTAGACCCTACCCCGCTCACTGGCTGGTGCTTTGATGCATATGTGCATGCAGTCTATTGCACCCTCTACCTCAGGGTATTCCGCTATTTGCTGGAAGAGATGCATATTGCTGGCCAATATCTCATGGGAATTGGGGAAATATAGATGATCACCGACATGTGCTGACATGGCATCCAGGAATTGGTGCAGTACCCTGGATGCTGATGCCTGTGATATCCCCATCATATCACCAGTGGGTCTCTGGAAGGTACCTGTTGCTAATATTCTTAGGCCAACACATACCTTGGTTTCCACTGAGATGGGTTCCCCTCTGTTGGTTCTGTGTGTGAGGCGTGGTCTGCACAGCTCAACAATTTGCTGCAGGAGGTCTCTGTCCACTCTATAGTGCTCCACTATCTCCAGCTCATGTAGCCCCTGGTAGGTTACCCTGGGCCTGTACACTCTTCTCCGTCTCCTCACTGTGGGTTGTCCAGCAGCATTCGCATTGTCACCACCCTCAGCATGTTGCATATGTCGCCTTATAACAGCAATGGCAGCCCCTAACATTTCTTTGTCTCAGTAAAGCTTTTTCAGTTTTCACTTCTATTAGCTTACTGCAGTGTTGCAGTGTCTCTTGAGAGAAACATAATGGACTGTTGTTTGCAGAGTTTTAAGTGCTGGGCTGGGCTGGGCTAGTGTAATGCCTGTGTAATTGCTTGATTCTGATTGTTTTCACCTGCTAGCTCTGCTAGTACTCCCTGGTAGCTTCCTACTATTTTTTGTGCTTCCTTTTTCCTTTCTGTTTCCTCGGGGGGCAGCACCATGCACACAAGCGCAAACACGAGCACAGCAGCTCACATGCACGCACACATGCTTACACAGACTAAAACTTGCTTATTCTTGTTAAAACGCACGCACACCAGCGCAAACGCGCTTACAACTCTTTAAACAGCCTTATACATGCTTACGCCGGCTTAAACGTGCTCACCCATGCTTACACGGGCACACACTATCTTACTCGGGTTTACAGGCGCGCACACACGTGCATACCCGGTCAGCAAGTAACTTTAGTGTTATCCACGGCACGCACCTTCAATTTCTTGCCTTTACCTAGCCTACCTGTTGACACACCTCTTTCAATGATGTGTAAATGACAGCTGACACATGCCACTCTGCTCCAATGAGCTTCACTTCTTTCATACATACCCCGCTCATGATGTCACCTATCTTCTACTCTGTTACTCCCCTTATCCTACTCCTACAGTCTACTGAATGTGCTCATCTGCTATGTAAACTTGCGATTCACTATCCTAACCCTCATTTACATAGGATTGCCTACTAATGCTTGGTTACATCTCTTAGACTGAGCTTCTCCCCTTAGCAACCTCTACTCGGTGGCAATGTTGTCTTCAGCCTGCCATTCACTTGCATTGTAAATTCATATTAGCATTAAAATCCACATTTGTGGATCTGCATTATTGATTTTCTGGTTTTTAGAGCACAGCGCATTTGCATGGCACTGTGCTACGATAAAACCCCGGCGATCGGGATGAAAAAAAAAAGTTTTTTTTTTTTTTTTATTTTGCATCACTTAACGTTGCCAATGGCCGTATTTTTGGCCATTGGCATGCTTACTCATGTGAATGCATCCTTTTTTTAGGAGCTGTCACGGCTCCATTTTGCTATTTGCAGAACTGTACTCAGTTGTCAACTGAGTACATTTCTGCAAATAACACTACTCCTACTCGGACAGGTTCAGGTTTCCTGGATCGCAAATTTACCTCATTTGCATAGGTTTTGCCTGCAATTGAGATAATTTGCATATCCAAGCCCTGTCCGTGTAGGACTCGTGTAACTAGCTCTGTTGCACGCCCCTACCAGCTGTTCCTGGATCGTTCGGCGGACATGTTGGCTGCATGGCGTCTTACTCTACTCTTAACACCGTGCAAGCCTTCGTGAATCCGGCCCACTTTCTTTGCATGATATTTTAAGACATTTATAGATCTGGGTATGAAAATGTAGCAAAGAAAAACAGATAAATCCCTGCAAGCTTCTCCTTGGATTTTGTATCCTGACTCATATTCTGTCCACCTTATCCATAAATTTCATGCATGAATATATATACAAAAGAATGCATGTGGTAGACAATGTACACATTCAGAACTGTAGCATGATTCCATCCATCCATCCATCCATCCATCCATCCATCCACCCATCTATTCCCAACTTGTTTTTCTTATTTTTGCACATGGGGTTAGGGTGTCACCTCAACAACGACAATCATCTTGAGTCAATGTTTACTCAAATGGGGACCAGGCCCTGCCATAATTGCGCATGCACTGCACATACACAGATACACATACAGACACACACACACAAACACACATGCACGTGCACACACACACACACACACACACACACACACACACACACACACACACACACACACACACACACACACATGGACAATTTAGGGTGTCCAATCAATCCAATCTACTACATGTCTTTGGAATATGGTAGGAAACTGAAGCAAACACAGGAATGCCACACAAATGCCGGAGGGACATTCAGACTCCTCAGAGAAGGCAACCCAGCTGAGAATCGAATAGGAAAATATTTTGATTACCCACTGTATCACCTTGCTACCCCATGATTCATGACCCCAAAAGAACCAAATTTTCTACAGCACATTCTGGTAACATAACCTCTGTTATGACAGTCTGAAAGAGCAGAACAAGTTTTTACCTTCAACTGAGTTACATTATCTGTCTCTTATGTTAAGACACCTTGTTAAATAAGTTAAATGTCCTGAGAGCTCTTTCTATGATATATTTCAGGATTGTTATTTAAGTATATTTCATTTATATCCATCATGTTAAGCTATACATGTGTTAGAGCTATTTATTTACAGTATATAATATGAAGGACAAATATAGCAGTATAAATTATCCATCCGTTGTGGATTACAGTGAAGTATCACCATGTTGAGTTCACAAAGCATCTGTCTCTGCACCTATTGTGCACAGTGCACAAAGCACTACATTTTACTGTTTTTTTTTCAGTTCATGCAGTGCTTGTGGGCATTGTGTCCATCTATGACAATATTTCCTTACTGTTAATTTTACTTCAAGTTCACCATCAATTAGTTGACCTTAAATCTGCCTATATACAAGGAAGACAACATATAACATGTTTGCCTAAAGCATACTATAGATGCATTTATTTATTTATTTAGTTATTTACATTTGTTGACCGGGAGTGTCCGACTGGACGTAGGTTCATTTTCAGCGGAGGCCCGGGGAGAAAAGCTCCACAGTTAAAATAAACAAACAGTAGTTACATTGGATTACACAGCAATTAACAATTTGATTAACATAGCAATTAATTACAAACATATTTACAGATGAAGAACATAGTACATTAGTAGACAACTAGAATCTTTATATGCGAAGTACATAACAGACATTAACAAATGTTACAATAAGAAGTTCCTGCTGTATAATAAGTACTAGGCTTATGAGCATCTGAGCTTGCTATAATCAAGGTAGTTAGTGGGGTGGAAAGAAAGATAGTGGTTGGATGGGGTGGGTGATATTAGAGTGGGAGTTGCAAGGGCATAGCCAACATGTTTTTAGGTGCGCTTTTAGTAAAGTCTTGAAGTGGGTGCATGATGGCATGGGGGTAATTGTGGGTAGGAGGGAGTTCCATAATTTGGTTATGGTGCAAGAGAATAGTGCTTCACCAGCAGAGTTATTGGCTTTAGTTATCTGCAAGTGATTTTTGTTGCTGGATTGTAGTGGTCTGGTGGTGTGATAGGTTTGGAGTAGATTCTGGAGGGATGGGACATTTAGTGGATGGTTTACTAGTTTGGGTCGAGTGACAGTTGATACCATTGAAGGAGGTGAGGGAGTTCAAGCCAGCCCCGTTCAGCAAGTGAGAGACAGTGGAGCCAACGGTAGGATGCCCCTGTGGCCAATTTGGTGATTTTGTTGTAGCAGGTCTCTAGCTTGTTCAGATCGCATTGCCTTAGGTTGGTATATATTGGAGAGGCATAAAGTAGGGGGAGATAAGGTGAGAATTTGCTATTGAAATCTTTGCTGCTTTGGTGAGAAGTTGCTTATTTATGCATAACGCTCCTATTTTTTTGTGGACTTTTTTATGGTCTTGGATATGCGAATGTCAAATTTTAATTTATTGTCTACTTCCACTCCTAGCAATTTGGTGTGTTCAGTTGGGTATATAGAGGTGTTGTATTTTGCTGTGATGTTAAAGTGAGAGTTGTTTTGAGTATGTTTGGTGGGTTAGAAGATGAGTAGTTTAGTTTTGTTTAGGTTGTGTATTAATTGGGCATCGGATAACCAAGTTTCAATAGTGGAAAAGGCTTCCTGTGTGACTTTTTGCAGTTTGGGTAGGGATTAAGCTGAACAGATGATGGTTGAGTCATCTGCGTATTGTATGAGTGTGCCATGTTTGGTGGCAGAGGCTAGATTGTTGCTGAAAATAGAGAAGAGTAGGGGTCCAAGGATGGATCCTTGGGGACCCGCTATGGAGACAGGTAGTTGAGGAGATATGTCATTCTGCCATACAACGGATTGTTGGCGGTCAGACAGGTAACTCTAAAACTAGTTGGTGACTGATTGAGAGAAGGATAGGTTATTGAGGACAGATATGAGTTGTTTGTATGGGACCATGTCAAATGCTTTAGATAGGTCTAGGAAAGTAGCAGAGGAGAGATAGCCATTGTTTTTATGCTGAAGGATAGTGTTAGTAAAGGAGACTAAGGCAGTGGTGGTGCTATGGTTTGGTCGGAAACCATGCTGAGTATTGGAAAGGAGGTTGTTAGTCAGCAGGTAGTCTGAGACCTGAGAGTATATGCATATCTCTAGTATTTTGGAGAGTGGAGAGAGAATAGCTATGGGGCAGTAATTGGTTAGTTCTCTGGAGGGGCCACCTTTGTGGAGGGGAATTATATGTGATACTTTCCACAGTGTGGGAATATAACTTTCTGACAGAGATCGGTTAGTCAAGATGGATACTGGGTAGGCCAGAGCATCAGCTGCAATTTGTAGGTATTCACTTGGGAGGTTGTCTGCTGCTAATTTGGTGGGCTTAAGTTTAGTTAAGAGATTTTTATGTTGGAGGTAGGTACAGAAGAAAAAGAGAAGGCAGTGGGGAGATTACTAGTTGAAGGTATGGGTTGGCGGGGACGGGGGTTGTGTTGTTTAGCTAGTGATAGTATGGTTTGTGTGAAGTGTGTGTTGAATGAGGTAGCAATATTTTCGGAGGAGTGAGGGATGTTAGGAGGAGAGATACTGACTTTACATGGGTGGAGGATGGAGTTTATGGAGGACCAGAATTGTTTGGGGCTGTGTTGGGAGGCGTCTAGGGCAGACTAGTAGTATTGGAATTTGTCCTGTTTTATTAGCTTTTTGACTCTATTGTGTAGTTTTAGGAATTTCTGTCTAGTTGAGGAGGTTTCGGTTTTGTGCCAGTGCTCCCAGGCTTTATCCCTGTTTTTCATTTCTGACTTAGTGGTTTTCTGTAGCCATGGGGAGGGTTGTGCTTTGGGTCTGGAAAGTCTTATGGAGACATGGTAATTAAGGATGCTCAGGAAGGTAGTATTAAAAAATTAAACTGTGTCATCAAGACTGAGGTACTTTAGAGGATGCCAGTTACATTCTTTGAGGGATGAAATGAATGTGAGTGGGTTAAAGTTTAGTTTTTTAAGTATTTGATGGTAGATGACAGGTTTAGCTAGGTATAGGTATTTTTTGAGGAGGAATGTTGGGGAGTGATCACTGAGGCTATCTGATAAGCATCCTGTTATATATGACTCGGGGCTCTTACTGACTAGTATCCATTCCAGGGTAGTGTGCTTGCTGGAGTTTTTATTTATGTTGGTTGGCGACTGGACTAGTTGGGTGAAGCCATGAAGGTTTACATGATGGGTTGGATGGTTGCCAGAACATGATTGCCAGTTCATATTGAAATCACCTAAAATTATAGTTTCTTGGGTGAGATGGTGGGTAGACCAGCTGAGGAGGTTTTCTAGTGGAGGGATGTTTTGGCCAGGTGGGAAGTACCATCCAATTATGTTGATGGTTTTGTTTTGGTTTATTTTGAGGTTGGTATATATTATTTCTTCATTGCCTATATGTGGAGCTGATGATTTTAAGAACTGGATGTTTAGATGCTGTTTAAATATTATAGCTACACCGCCTCCTTTCTTGTTTAGCTGGTCTACTCTTAGTATGCCATAACTGGTAGGGAGTATTTTCTCATTGGTAATGTGAGGTTTTAGCCAGGCTTTTGTCGGGATGACTATATCTGGGGAGTACAAGTCTATGGTGGCATGGAGTTCATGGACTTTGTTGGATATACTTCTATTTAGGCTTAGTAGAAGGAAGTCACTTGGCTTTCTATTGGCTGTGATATGGGAGAAGTTGTGGTTTCTAATCTGATTATGAGGACTGAGGTTGGAGATGGTAGTGCCAGGGTTGGAGTGGATGTCTCCACTTAGGGCTAGTTTTGATATGCATGAGGTTATTAGTTTTCTCAGTTTTTGAATGTGTTTGTTTATTAGGGGAAACTTTATGATTGTGCTCTGTGGGTAATAGGTATGGTGGGAGGTTTAGTATATTAAGTTGTAGGGATGCTTTATGTTTGAGTAATATAATTGGTAGTATATGTGGGGGGTGCATGGGGAGGGTTCTTGAGTTGGTGGGAGGGGAGCTGAGTGAGGGTGAGACATGAGTGGTCGGTAGTACAGTGGTAGTGGTCGAGTGGGGGAATGATGGAGCTTTGGTAGGATGTAAGATATGCAAGGAGAGTGCATGCAGAGAGCATAGGTAAGGTATGCTTGTACATGTTAGTTGAGGAGATGTGATAGTAGTGGGAAGATGGAGGAGGAAGTGTTGGGTTAGTGCTGTGGTTGGCTATTGGAAAGATGGTTGTGGTTTGTGAGTTTAATAAAGGTATGACCACCGGGAGCAGGAGGGCAGGGTGGAGAGTGAATTGTGTAGAGACCCTGTTAGTAGCTCTTTTGATGGGGCTGGAAACAATCAGGTAACAGAGTTGTTGTTGTTGTTGCATTTTTCAGCTTTTCCCGGTTAGGGATCACCACAGTGGAACTCCAGTCCGCTACTGATTGGCAGTAGATTTTTACGTGCCGAGTTGCCAACCCTGATGCACATCCTTCAATGAAGGTATGCCCATTCGCGCATGTCTCCACACAGAAGATGCTCTAGCTGAGAATCGAACAGATAATAAACAAAAGGAATCCAATGCATTCTACAAGCATTCCCTTACCTGCCCCGAGATTGATCTAAAATTCATTGTGTTGGAGCAAGTTATCCCGGATGCTAGGGGAGGCGACTGGGAGACAACCCTTGAATACAGGGAACTCATATGGCAACTTAAACTGGATGCAGGCAGACACCCCGGATTAAACGACAACATCAATATAAACAGTGTCCTTAAGTTAAGAAAGGCTAGATTATGAGAAGCTCACTCATTGCTGATATATAAAATTTCCATGTGGAACATAATAAACAATTTATTTCAAACATCCTTCTAAATACACATCTGCACATACACACACAGAATATTTCCTGTATGTTCTTATACTTCGAGGGTATTTTATGATGATTGCGACTATGTTTTGACAATGTCCTAATGCCTTGGATGGCTTTGCCCAACAAATTTTTCTCCATATGAATACACTTCCACAAAGCACATAAATACCTTTTGTCCTATTATCAGGTTGTTTTATTCTCAACTGATTTGGCACAGTATTACTGTTTTTTATGCACCAGGTCTAACTTTTAACAACTAAGTAGCTTTTTAACAATTTAGTAATCTCTGCAACTTTAAGTTTTAATTGATTAATTAACAATTAGCTACAGTGTATATAAAGCCTTGTTGCACTTTGTATTTTTAACTTGACAAAGCTCGGCAGAGACCGAGCGAAAGCGCTTGTTTTTACTGTTTCTACTGTTTCGCAATAAAGAATCAGATCATTTTCTGAATATTTTTACAAAGTACTAGCCTGTCTTGGTTTGGCTTCCTGCCTTGGATTTATTTTTTCTTGGTCCTGTTTGTGCTTTTTTGGATTCGAGAATCGAACAGGACAACGTCTAACTGTGAGGTGACAATGCTACCGCAGCACCACCACCGCAGTTAATCAGGTAACAGAGTAAACTGATAAATGAACATATGATAGTGACAAAGGGTGGTTGTAGTTTTAAAAATGGTGCCTGCCACAGGTAATATTTATTAACTTTTGGATTGGCTTAAGGTAATAAACAGGGAAGGAGGAGTAGGAGAACAAGGGTGTGAGCAGGCAGTTCTTTTGTACTGCTGCTAATGAGCCAAAACAAAGACAAGTTTATGTATGCATATAATATGCTTCCTTAATTGTTTATTTTGGCTGTAGCTAGCATGTTGAAGATGTTAAGATTTGCACTGGGTGTGACGAGGATGGACAGGATTAGGAATAAGTATATTAGAGGGTCAGCCCAGGTTGGAAGGTTTGGGGACCAAGCCAGAGAGGCAAGATTATGTTGGTTTGGTCATGTGCTGAGGAGGGATGCAGAGTATATTGGGAAAAATATGCTAACGATGAATCTGTCAGGTAACAGGAAAAGAGGAAGGCCTAAGATAAGGTTTATGGATGTGGTGAGAGAAGACATGCAGGTGGTTGGTGTGACAGAGCAAGATGCAGAGGACAGGAAGAAATGGAAACAGTTGATCTGCTGTGGCGACCCCTAATGGGAGCAGCTGAATGAAGAAGAAGAAGGTTGTAGCTAGCATGCATGATTTCATCCTGGTAACATACCAATTTGTCATTAACAACATACTTCAGTTTGACTTAGGGTTATTGAAACCACCTTAAAAACATGCAGATTAGCATTTAGTAAACATGCTATTATTGCCCCATAGAGTTCATCTTCTACTACCCTTGTGTGCAAATGAGGGTACAGTCAGCATATGTCTGAAGTAAACTGACATGTAATAATAACAGACAGTTCTGATGACTCAGACTGCAGATGAACTATAGAATAGGGATGAGGCTGGTTAGCAATGTTAATGCAGGTGCAAGGTTGAACCTTAATTTGGCTAAAAGACATTTTGTCTGATTTATTGCTCAATTATGTAAACGTTAGCAGTTAGATCAACCGGTATTCTGTTTAATATTTTCCAGTGATAGCTTGGGCTGTACTATATGTGGTAAAGTACTTGCAAACATGAGGCTGCAGGAGAGAAATCTTCAGCCATATTAAGGAGAAAGCATATTGTTGCACTTATGTTTACTTCAGTTTCATCCACACATCCATTAGACTTGTAAGTCAGGCAAAATAAATTTAAATGGACCAGTTTAAACTGAGAAGTTGCTCTACTGCTATAATTTATTACATGTGTTCATTGCAGCTTCAGGAGACAATTTGTTGGGAGACGTATGAGTTGCCAGAGTTCGCTTCTTAGTAACAGAATGATATTAGTTACATCCATGATTAATTACCTTCAGTTATATAGCACTCAAAAACAAACAGTAAAGAAACAAACATTAAATTACACCTACCTTCACATCTCTCACGTGCACTGGTGAAATTCAATGCTCCTGAGAGAGCCTTAAATCCAGGTTTGCATAAGCAATAGTAACTTCCGATGGTGTTGTGACATAATGCATTGGTAGGGCATGTTCTCTTGTCATTGCATTCATCAGTATCTGAAATGAGAGTGAGATATAAATTTAGGAGGCATTATTTAGAATGCAATGTTTGTTCATTCTTTAAAGATACTCTTGGTATGATATTTTAAGACGTTTATAGATCTGGGTATGAAAATGAAACAAAGAAAAACAGTTAAATGCCTGCAAGCTTCTCCTTGTATTTTGTATCCCGACTCATATTCTGTCCACCTTATCTATAAATGTCATGCATAAATATATATTCAATAAAATGCATGTGGTAGACTATGTACACATAAAGAATTGTAGCATGATTCCATCCATCCATCCATCCATCCATCCATCCATCCATCCATCCATCCAATCATTCCCAACTTCTTTTTCTTATTTTTGCACATGGGGTTAGGGTGTCACCTCAACAACGACAATCATCTTGAGCCAATGTTTACTCAAATGGGGACCAGGCCCTGCCATAATTGCGCACGCACTGCATACACAGATACACACACAGACACACACAGACACACACACACACACACACACACACACACACACACACACACACACACACACACACACACACACACCTAATGCATTGGTAGGGCTCTCTTGTCCAATCAATCTACTACATGTCTTTGGAATGTGGTAGGAAACTGAATCACCCACAGGAATCCCAAACAAATGTAGGAGGGACATTCAGACTCCTCAGAGAATGCACCCCAGCTGAGAATCGAACAGGAAAATTTTTTGATTACCCACTGTATCATTGTGCTACACATTGATTCATGACCCCAAATGAGCCGAATGTTCTACAGCACATTCTGGTAACATAATCTCTGTTATAACAGTCTGAAAGTGCAGAGCAAGTTTCTACCTTCAATCGAGTTGCATTATCTGTCTCTTATTCTAAGACACCTTGTTAAATAAGTTAAATCTCCTGAGAGCTCTTTCGATGATATATTTCTGGATTGTTATTTAAGTATATTTCATTTATATCCATCATGTTAAGCTATACATGTTTTAGAACTATTTATTTACAGTATATAATATGAAGGACAAATATACCAGTATAAATTATCCACCCGTTGTGGATTACAATGAAGTATCACCATGTTTAGTTCACAAAGCATCTGTCTCCACACCTATTGTGCACCGTGCGCAAAGCACTACATTTTACTGTTTTTTTTGTTTTAGTTCATGCTATGGTTGTGGGCATTGTGTCCATCTATGACAATATTTCCTTACTTTTAATTTTACTTCAAGCTCACCATCAATTAGTTGGCCTTAAATCTGCCTATATACAAGGAAGACCACATATAGCATGCTTGCATAAAGCATACTGTAGATGCGTATAATATGCTTCCTTAATTGTTCATTTTGGTTGTAGCTAGCATGCATGATTTCTTTCTAGTAACATACCAATTTGTCATTAACAATATACTTGCGTTTGACATAGGGTTATTGAAATCACATTAAAAACATGCAGATTAGCATTTAGTAAACATGCTATTATTGCCCCATAGAGTTCCGCTTCTACTACCCTTGTGTGAAAATGAGGGTACATTTAGCCTACGTCTGAAATAAGCTGACATGCAACAATAACAGACAGTTCTGATGACTCAGACTGCAGATGAACTATAGTATAGGGATAAGGCTGGTTAGCAATGTTAATGCAGGTGAGAGGCTGAACCTTAATTTGGCTAAAAAAAAATTTTCCCTGGGATTCATGAAGCTTGCACTAGGCGCCGGAGTAGCGTCGGTGATCTAGCGCCAAATATGGCCGCCAAGCGATTCAGGTACAACCTGTTTCCACATGCGCTACCAGCGTACGCCAGAGCTGTGCAGCTCCCAGCACATGTATGCTAATTACTCCATGTGCAGCAGTGTAGCATGCAAATGAAGGTATATAGCGATTCATGAAGTGGTGCATAAAATCAGAGACATGAAAGTGGTCCAGACTTACGTATTATAATGTTAATATATGCCAATGGTTAAATATATAGCCAATGGCATAAAAAACATGCACAACGCATAAAAATTAACATTTAATGTCATGGCCACACTAACGCAAAGTAAAACCGCAGTGCATCGATGCACAAAATGGATCACAAGGAAAATATATTTAGATGTCATAAAACTGCAATGTAACACAATTCATGAATTCCCCATAATAGTCAGTGGCACGCATGTTACACCACAACCATGACGCAAGGGTTGCTAAGGGTCTGTGACAGTATTCTGCATGGTAACTAGGAATCAGTAGTCAATGCCATGCAAATGAGTCAAGTATTACTGAATCGCAACTCCCTGCCAGTGTAAGGATGTACCACATGTCGTAGTGGTACAACACCGATGAGTGGCCTGGAGGTAAATATGATATCAAGAGAGGGGTGCTCCACCATAGCTGTAAGCACACTGGAGCTTGCTAATTCGGGTTGCCTGTTGCTAAGCAAAGCCACAGGGTAGGGGTGTGGAAGTAGCCATAGCTTTGTTTAGCTGAGAGCACACAAGGTAACTGAAAGTGCATGTGAACGTGGATGAAAATGCGCTCGAAACCTGGTAAACGGCTGCACACCACAGGTGAAACAGGAAGGATACGGGAAGACAATAAGGAAATGCTGCAGCATGGTAATTGGAGTACACATGAGTAATTAACACCTAGGAACTCACAGTGGACCATTGACAACAGCTAACAAGGCTGCTAGCAGCTACCTGCAGAACAGGAAAGGGGAGGTGCTGTACAGCAAAGAAAAGAGAACTGTCACAGCAGAACAAAGCAAACCTGCAGTAGATCAGCTACATAACACATTTCCAAACACAATCCTGGGTTGTAAAAGTACAAAACAAGAAAGCAGGCAGCTGGATGCATGTCTGACAATGGGAGGGGAATCGGGTTGAAAAGTGAAGTAAAGAGCAATAGATGAATCATGGCAGCCAAGCGTAAGTCAACACCAAAGGCCCCACAATAGCAGTACCTGCTGTAAAACCAATAATTAAGATACTCCGCAGCTGGAATTGCACATACACACCCAACTACACCAGCATCATCCATTGCACAATAGTATAAGCTGTGAAAGCCCTACACACACACACACTTGTGTATTCCCAGACACTCTGCACCCTTGGTATATACAAACGGGGAACTTTTAATATGTACATGTTAGGGGCTGCCATAGCTTTGATTGGAGACTGATGGTGGTGTGGAGGATGATGCTGACAACCATCTCAGGCACTGGAGGAGGAGAAGAGTGTTCAGACCCAGGGTAACCTACCAGGGGCTACATGATCTGGAGATAGTAGAGCATTACAGGGTGGACAGGGACACCATACAGCAACTTGTTGAGCTGTGCCAGCTATGCCTCAGAGCCAGAAGTAACAGAGGGGAACCCATCCCAGTGGACACGAAGGTGTGAGTAAGCTTGAGAATACTAGCCACAGGTACCTTCCAAAGGCCAACTGGGGATATCATGCGGATCTCACAGGCATCAGCATCCAGGGTACTCCATCAGTTCCTGGATGCCATGTTACCACATACCAATGAGCGCATATACTTCCCCCGAATGTAGGAGGAGTTGACCAGCAATATGCATCTCTTCTACCATGTGGCAGACTACCCAGAGGTACTGGGTGCAATAGACTGCATGCACATATACATCAAGACACCACCCAGTGAGCAGGGTAGGCGCTACATAAACCGCAAGGGATACCCCTCCATCAACTGCCAGGCCATTTGCAATGCCCAGGGCATTATCGTGGATGTGTGTGCTGGCAGCCCTGGAAGCTATTACAACTCCCACATCTGGCATGCCTCACAGCTGTATCAGGTATTTGCCAAGGGGGACGTCCCATATGGCCACCTGGTGGGGGATGCTGGCTATGCACTGGAACCATGGATGATGACTCCCATCAGAAATGCACACACAGCCACGCAAGAACGCCATAATGGGGCACAATCATAAACCAGAATAATCACAGAGCACTTGTTTGGGATGCTGAAATCATGGTTCCATTGCTTGGACATATCTGGAGGAGCCTTGCAGTACTCTCCAGGCACGTGTGCCCAAATCTTCATAGTATGTGCCATGCTACACAATATGATCCTGCGGAAACAGCTGCAGCAGGGACAGAATGGTGAAGGCCCTCACAGACCACCACCATTGCCAAGGGCCCCACAGGGACAGAGGGACTCAGACCATGAACATCCTGTGCTAGCCCCAGTAGAGAGACAGAGGTGTGCCCAGTATGCCCATTCCTTGGCAAAAAGGGAGCATATAGCACACACACTGACAATGTAGGCACTTATGGACTGACACCATTCTCCACCTGCACACACAGCAAACATGGATAGCACACACACACATGACCACCTGTAAATTGTCATGTATAGGTAGTCTACTGTGTGCATCCTACATAGGTAGCCCTCAACTATTGTACACACAACTGCCATTGGCCCAAGGTAAGTCAATACCTGAACAGTAAATCAATGTGTCCATACTGTATGTATAGGCTCATAGATACATAGGTAAGTACATGCCTAACTGCCCGAGGCCACTCATAAGCATAGCCAAAAAGTGTCTGCTGTCACCACCTCATTGATTAACTAACTGTCCCTCTGTGGAGCAGAGCCAATTGTGGGATCCCTGGGGTGTATCCACTGTTCCCCACTCACTCTGCAAGGATTCTGTGGAGTGTAAGTGAGGGGTTTTGTATAATGTAATCAGGGATGTACTTCCAAATAATGGGGAGTATTCGTGACAGGAATATTCTCAGATGATTTACATGTTACATAGTATACCTTAACCACAGCTTGCATATATAGGTAGTATTCCACAGAATAATAAACATGTGGAACACACAACCGCTGAAATGTGCGTTAATCACCCTTGCACTACCAGTGCCTGCTCTGAGAGGTAAAATTACCACTGCCAGGATTAGAACACGCAACCATGTATACAATCTTCACAGTAACATACCACTAAACTACCTGAGATGTACCAATGGCAGCTGTGTATACTGACAGGATAAAACACAAAAGGTAGGAATGTGTGGAAATAGGACAAACCGGCATGTACCCAATGAAAGGTGTATGCTATATATATATATATATATATATATATATATATATATATATATATATATATATACATCAACATCTATATAGAGAGAGAAAGAGGGAGAGAGAGAGAGATATGTCGCTATATGGGGATATACATATATATGTAGATATATAGATAGGTTAACAACATCTACATAACCATGGAGGTACATATACATGGGATACCTACCACATACCAACTACCTGACATACTGACGTGTGTAATCACGAGGCTTAAAGTCCAAAAGAACACAGTACTGAAACACCAGAAGCATGAGGGACAGTTAGTCAGTGCTTCTGGTATTGCGGTTCAGGTAGGTTACTCTGTGTAAATGTGTTTCTGAGGGCTGTAGTGTGTGTAAGTGTGTGTTCTGAGTGTGGTGTGTGTTCCTGGGGGACTGTAATGTGTGGGTGTGAGTTTGCTTTGTGCATCTGTTTGTGCGATCTAGGAGATAGAATATTAAAGTTGGGGGGTGTGGGCAGCACAGACACCCACATGGGGGGTGTAGGGGGCTTGCCCACCTGCTCATACGTAGTGTAGGATGGTTTGTTTGGATGTGGTGGGTAGCAGTGTGCCTGTGTGTGCGTGTGTGTGTTCCATGTTTGTGTTACTTTCCTGAGTTACTGTCGCTGTCAGTAATGTGGGGTATGGGAGTCTGGTCCCAGTACTGTGGGCATCGGAATTGTGTGGTTTCGGGATTCCGTAGGTATCCTGTATACAGAGGTTGAAGTGCTCATATATGAGTATAACATGGACCATAGCAATCACACATTCCGCCCTGACCAACCTTTATGAACAAAGGATATGGAGAGTATATGCCTATACACTATTACAAATATGTGCTATGGACATGAGCCAATGACAGGGTTACCACCTGTCCCACTTTGTGAGGGACAGTTCCTCTTTGGACGGTTGTGTCCTGACCAAATATATTAAATGTGGCAAATGTCCTAAGATTGTAGGACATAATTATGTCCCATATGTAATGTAATAGATGCATACAATAGTTCTTTCTGTATCTTAAATACCTACATGTTACAAGAAACGGGATAAGCAACTAAACTGCTACAAGAATAAGCTTATACATAGGCAAGAAAGGAAAGTTCTATCCCTTGTACTGACTGTGGGTTTGTGTCGGCCTGTAAAATTTGATGTGTGTCCCGAAAATGTCCCACTATAGCCATATGAAAAGGTGGCAACCGTAGCCAAAGATGGTCAGTCACCAACGCAACTCCAATGTCTCCAAATACCTATGACAGAAATACACAGCTTTCATGTAGCAACACTTCATTACATTCTGATGTATTGCCGAAAGGATTCAAGGACTAACATCACCTGCATGCTATACAGGAACCACTTAACAGTGCCTTAATGAATTAGCCTGCAATTACCATAGTATTAGTCCACTAAAGCATAGGTGTTCAAATAGGGAAGGAACCCTCACTTACATATCGATTATGTATAAAAGCAGTTCCTACACACCTGCATCTGCTATGTACACCCACCAACATCACCCACACACCCAAACAAATTACAATACAAACTGTAATAGCATCACAAATCATTCACTCACTGTACGACATCTGCAGGAGCCTTAACATACTTTGTCAGAGACTAGATGGCCCTATGTGAAAAAGTTGCTATTATACAATGGAACAGCTTCTGATATTACAGGGTTTGTTTGCACTAATCCCATTTCAGAGGGCTGTGTGTACACCGGGAAGTGTTACCAATTACTAATTAACAGCACAGTATGATACACATGTACACCAAATCAAGGATGTCTGGTGAGCACACTGTAAACCACATAACAGTTCATGCATAGCCATACAGCCTTGAACTGCCCAAACATCCTTGCCAGAATGAAACATCTGCAGAAGTAACAGGTACAAACAAACCCTGCATAAGTAGCAAAGTTCTAAAATATAACAACTGTACTCACATGTAGAACAACATTGTCTAGCCCTTACACGCAATCCATGGGAGTCATGAAGCTAATATATCTCTATCTGTCTCCATATAGCTGTTGAAATACATCACAAACAACATATCCAGGCCGTCTTTCTCAAAAGTAAGGCAAACAGACAACGCCCAAGTGGAGTACTCAATTATACACCACTGTTGCCATGGTATTGGCTAATGGAGTAGCTGCACAGCTGATGTGCATTTAATTAACTACTTTGGAATAACAATTGGTGGTCAGGATAGCACATGTTACCGATATTTAACTAGAAAAGGATGGCTTATCATACATTCAAACCATCCGTATATACCAGCAGAACGTTACAAAGATGATTGAAACACAAACTGAAAAGGATTGAATTAACAGTCAATGACACCTTGGGTTACTAATAAGGTATGTAGAACACTCAGTATGTCTGTGTATGTAGTACCTGTTTTGTAATATTTAAAGTGCACGCAATCCATATAGTGGAAACAGTTATCTTGTAGTGATGTATTGTTGAGCATAGCAACGCTTGTAGTATTTATGTATGTACTGCTGTAGGTCACAAGGCAAACACTGCATACACCACAAGGGATGCTATATAAGGGCTTTGAACACAAATATTCCTCACCAGCCGCTGTCAGTGGCAGGGCAGGTCCAACAAGTATGTGCTATAACAGGGGATAGTATATGTTGATATATTGTAACAGCAGGCATATGTGTGGGTGTATTACTGAGAATAACATGTCGAAGGTTGGCCCACTGTGCAATTATGATTTGCATTGTGGGATATTGTGCCAATAACTGTGAAATGTTCAGTACGGTAGGCATATATGTATTACAACTTACATAGCATTACTGTTATGTTAGGCAAACATTAGCTATGTCTATTGCCATTTACAATACACAGTAACAGAATACATATGACTTGTAGTCACCCGACAGTTTATCAGCATGATAGCAAAGTAAAATGGAAGAGCTAGTTAACTATCCATGCACATAAGACATGTAATAAGTGCAAAGGTAGGTACTAGGCTGTCTTACCAAGGGTATTTATAAGCCTAGCTAGAGTGTGTTGGCTTTTTCCACCCCCATAAATTTGTTCCCTGTGCCTCTGAATGGCAGAGCCATTAGTTCTCCATGCCTCTGTCCAGCAGAGCCACTGCAGTGATCCCCAGGGTACATGTCTGTCTCCCATCCACCCGTCAAGGTTTCTCTTGAAGAGTGCTAGTGAGGGACCCTGCCTGATGTACATTGAAATCATATTCCAAAGCATGGGGAGTCTCCGAGTCAGGAATCTATCCGCCCAGCACTTCCTAGTCTCCATTGTGGTTAGGTGTATATCCCTAGAGCATGTGGCTCTCAGGGGCCTCTGTTTAGGTGGAGCATATCCAGCAATACTGGGTTGTACATGGGCCTTGTATGTCAGCAGAGACAACCTGTGAGTATGCGGTATGCAACAGAGTACAGCTGGAGTTTCTTAGGTTGGGCTGCATAGGTCATCTGTTTGAGGTCAGTAATCCTCTTGGTGTGGTACTTTTGTGTTCTTCCATGCTGTTGCAGTTGTCTTGTAAGGTACATCCCAAATGGAGTGTTGTATCCTTTAATGGGTCTAATAAGTCATGAGTAGAGAGGCACAATGGCCTCCTTTGTTCTGGATGCAAACCCATTAGAGATTAGGGGAGCAACGTAGAAGGATATTCCAACCACCTTGTCATTATGGGTATCAAAGGAGAGATTGCTATCTGCAGGGGTTCCCAGATCCCTTATTACCTTTTCTGTATGTAGGGGACTAGCACCTATGTGGTAGTTCGTGGGTAAGTAGTTATATCCAAAGAGGATGACTATGCACTTTTTGGCATTCAGCTTGAGGCCATGATATTGATACCTGGTATCCATCTCAGTGCGACCCTTCCGGAGGGTGTCTGTAACAGCTGTGGAAACAATTATGTCCCCTAGTTTGCAGTTGTCTGCAAACCTTTTCAGCCAAAGCCCTCCTGTACTTGCCTGTAAGTCAGAGAATTATATACTGAACATGAGGGGTCCTAGGACTGAGCCCTGGGGGACGCCACTTGTAAATACAGTCGGACCTAGGGTATGCAACTCCCACTGTGTGGGTTCTGTCTGTGAGCCACTTTGCAAACCATCACATGACATAGGGGTTAATGTTCAGGCGGATGGGTATGTCAATAATACCAGAATGAGGAATGGTGTTGAAAGCCTTTGAGAGATCTAGGTAGGCTGTGTGGACCTCCTTACCCTCATTTAATGCCTTGGTAACTGTCTCTAAGAATTCCACCAGGTTTAGGAGGCATGGTCTGCCCTTAACAAAGCCAAACTGGGAGGGGTCAAAGGTTTGGAGGTACCCAATGTCTCTGTGACTGAGATCCATGAGGATGTGCTCCATAGCCTTGCAGACCAGGCTAGTCAGGCCTATAGGGCAATAGGTCCCATGGTCCATTGTGGTGCCACCTTTGTGGAGTGAGATAACTGCTGCTGTGTGCCATTCAGGGGGCACAAAGCCCGATGCGAGGCTATTACTGAACATGGTGTGTAGGTGGGGAGCCAGTACGTTCTGAAGTTCATGTAAAACGCAGCCTGGGATGTTGTCCGGTCCCATGGATGCTGTGATATTGGCTTTAGAGTGTGCAGCTTTTACCTGTGTAATTGTGATTACAGGGACTCTGCACTCTTCCTGTATAGATATGGGCCCTTTAGGGGGTGAGAGGGGGGAAAGGTAGTACTGAACCTATTTGCCAGGATGTTGGCAATATCAGTTGGTTCTATAATGTTTGTGCCTTTGTGCTGTAACTCAGAGCAGATCTGGGTGTTGACATCGATATATCTGACATAGCTATAGAATGCTTTGTGGTTGTGTGGGAATTAGTGGTGGTTTTGTTTTCGTAGCTAGCTTTGGAGGATCTCACCTTCTTACTGAGACTGACCAGGGAGCTCCTCCATGCATGGGATTGTACTCTCTTTTGCAACAGTGTCTTCCTCCTGTTGTACAGTTTCTTTATGGCAGGGGACCACCAGATTGGCTTCTTTAATTAGGAGTATAGTGTCTTGGTTCTGTTTGGGATAGCACAATCCATTCACTCGTGTAAGTGCTTATAGAATGCATTTGTGTATGATTCAGTAGTTGTAACAGTATTGTCCATCTGCATGGGTGTCATGATGTTCACCACATCTGTCTTAAGAAGCATGAAGTTGGCTTTGTAGACATATTATACTGTGGTTCCATTAATGGGGGGCGGGGGTGGGATGTGGATATCAATGGTGTTCAGCTTATGGTCGGATTGGACCAACGAGGAGTTGACTTCAGGTGTGGGACACCGGCCACTCATGTTGGTAATGCCTAGGTCTAGAATATTGTTGCCCCTGGTGGGTGTGTGGATATGTTGATCTAGGGCATTGGTGTTTATAAATTCCAGAAAGTATTGAGCTAATGAGTTGGTACATGAGTTGTTTTCCCAGTTAATGGTGGGGTAGATTCAGTGAGACTATGTAATGAGTGTGGTGTGGTGCAAATGTTTACCTTCTTCACATGACTGTCAGGGTCTGGCTTGGTTGGAGAGAGCTTTACCTCCAGTTTGGCTAGATAAGTGTATCTTTCACAGGTTGTAGTGTTGGGTGGTAGGCGGAGAGGGTTGTCTGTGCACATGAGGCAATATTTAAATTGCCTCAAGATGTCCAGATTCATCAGATAGACAGGAGAAAACACTGGCAGCTGACCCTTGGACATGCCTGAATATAAAACTAATTTCCCCTAGATAAGTGAGGAAAGTGAGTGCAAGAGCTATTTTACTCTAAGCAAGTGAGAAAAGTATGTACAAAACCTGTTTACCTCTAGGTAATGAGGAAGATTGAGTGCTATAGCAATTAGTAGCTTACGTAGTGCTTACAAGTTCTGAACAAGTGCTGAGCATGAATAAGCAATCCAGATAGGGTCTTGGATAACATAAACACACTGTCACCCCCCCAACAGGTACGCAATCATATATCCATGTACACCACAGAGCCCCTGTACCCACAACTATGCAGGTACAAGCTGCACTCAGGCTGCATGGGACCTGTCCACATCACAGGTTGTATCATACACATATGGCAAAACAAGTTGCTCTCCACGTACACATCATGGAAAACATAGCTTCATGTCAGGCTGTGTACACACTGATTGGTGCACACCAACAGGTATCACAACCCACAAAGGGGGAGACACCACTGATAATGGGAAGTACTGCACTACTACTACCCTGCTGAGTCTGAACCTTGATCAAATTATTTGATGTCAGCAGTACAGATGTAGATGACAGTAAGGTTGATTTCACATTGCATATTATAACCTTGCCCGGTCATAGGACACCATCACCCATACTGTGCTCCACCTACACTTGGTATACTAGATGTACATTCCTATGTCACAGGAATGTTTTGCAACAAGACTGCTGGCAGAACCAACACTACAGAAGGTGTCTGAATAATACATGCTCATCACACCAGTGCCAGCTACAGTAAGACAGGGTTAATTAATTGTATTCCCCCTCATTGGAGTCCATACCACACAGACAAACAGAAGGCATCTATCTATTGAAGTATGTGAATGACTATGACTTAGGAGCAATAGCCGACTCAGAGTTTTGTGGACAACATACAGAAGGGGCTTTGTGGGTGAGGTGTGTGTGACATATGGCCACATTCTGGCAGCTACATATTGCATTGTCACCCCTATGTTAATAACCCTACCCTGTACCCATGAACTACCACCTAGGCAGCAGTCAACATAATGGACACTGTGTGCAAGGGATGCAGCTGGGCAGTTGTCTTTCCTGTGATAGCTACATCACCACACCTGTCAGGTTGTCATATGTGGCAACCCTAATCATGATAGGGTGCCATTCATGAATATAGAGATCAATGTCCAGCCATACACAACACTCAAGTGACCCATATCAGATCACATATTTCCTTTCACGGGTATTGGCCATGTGCAGATGGCCTACACCAACCTTCCCATTCCCCATCTCCACTACGTAGCATGATGCATACCCTGAATAAATCCATATCCAACCCAGTGATGGACATGCTACATGTACACATCCTGATCGCAAACACATGCTTCATGGACATCCACCTTTCCTGTACTAGGATCACCACATGCTGGAAAGATCCTTGTCCCATACACATTACATAGTCCTGCCATACTATGCATTCCTGTTCAGCAAAGCTGCACATCGCTCCCCTCTCAGACATGATGTGATGACCACATGGTAAATGTATCATTAACCCTGTGGATCAGTAATGTGGCACTGCTCCACCTGGCCCCAGAGACCCACCTGTCAGCTACAGCCAGGTAACCTTTCATCCTAGATTCATACATGGCCCATGGCATATAGCCTACTCATTGACTTTGACTGTACATGCTATAGTTGATATCCATCCCTGCAAATACCATCTGGCTAGCCAGTATCCCATGTGTATCACATGTGCAACACAGGTGATACATGGCAGGATGTTGAATTGCTGTACAGTGCCATGTAGATGTATATGGCAGAACACATACATGTAAAACCTTACATGAGCAAGTCTGCAGGGTCACAGGTCATGTCTGTTAAGGCAGTGTAAGTCTTTATATGTGACATATACACAGCATCAAGGTCAACTACATTAATGTGGACACATCCAGCCATGTGCTGATAGGTAGAAACACCAGTACAGGCAAACAGACATGCCCACATCAAGACAGCATCCACATGGAGTATGAGCAATGTAATCAGGTGACACACACACACATATATGGTGATAATATCCACTCACCATTGAGTGTCACATGTGTGTGACACAAACATGTCAGTGATGTCAGTGTCATGTAGATATGCAAATACAACTATTTAATTCGTAATAAATGCGATACACATGTATGTTCAGCTGTAGCGCTGTATGTCTCTGTGAGTTACTGTGACCTGTCTCCATCATTATGTCTTCCAGGTATGGTGCGTGCAAGGCCACCCCTTTATACCCACTTGGAGGATGAGGCCCTCATCCCATACCTACACGACAATCATGATATCCTGTTCAGCCATGTGCGACAGGATGCATAGCAGCGGGATGCCCTGAAGATGGAAATTCGCAGGTGGGTTAATGATGTGGGTGGCCACAATCGCACATACCAGCAGGTGCGAAGACACTGTACAGACCTCATTTGGTGGGCAAAACAGCGTGCAAATGCAATCACCAGGGAACAAGGTGCAACAGGTGGTGGACCACCAACCCAGCCCACATTCACATGTACCGAGGAGCTACTGGCCAACCTGGGGACACCTGCAGAACAATATCCACAAGACTTAACAGATATTGTGGAGGTGGGTGTCTCTCAACCACTGAGCCTGGAGTTGCCTGGTAAGTCAGTACTGCACCTATAACAACTATATTCCATATAGTTGCATGTGTCACTGTCCAATATGTAATGTAACATCATAAGCAAGGCATGTATACACACATGCTGCATACTATAGTATGCTACTCTGTGTATGCACACATGTGCGTACACCATAGTATATTCTAATGTACTGGTGTATGTGTTAGCATGCACATTGCACCCTGTAGCCATCATACAGATGTGGATAATGCTCATACTGCTGTGCTACTTCTATTTAGGTATCTCTGGCGTTCTGCTGCAACAGCAGCCCGTTGCAGGTGAGACTGTTATTATTTATCAGGCATTGTAATGCACAGACCTATCTGCCATGTGGCCATTTACCACATGTACACATAATGTATGGTACTGTTACAATATACAGGTCGGACCTGCAATGCATCACAATGCCTACCCATGTGCAACACTTGCAAACTATGTGAATCACCGACATGAATCCTCACAAACTGTCATTGCCAGATGTGTGGACATCTGTGCATACAATGGTGGTGGTGCAGTTCACTGTAGGGACATGAACTACAGATCAGAACTACACATGTGGAGAATACAAACAGTACTACACAGTGGGCTGGAGTAAGGCCAGCCCACAGGATTCACTGGTGTGGATCATAGCCCTGCTATGAATGTCACACAATGTGATGTGCTATCTTGACATGTCCATGACATCTAGTGGCCGGGCTACTACACTGCCTAACTAACCTGAAAAACATATCCCACGTACCACCCTTTGTCTGCATAACCCTGTTGTCAGTGCAGCATATGACATCTGTGGGTGTATGTCATATGGGACAACACAGACATGTGAAATAGATGCCCGTCACAATAATTTGGCCAACACATGTACACACATGGCCATGGTGGATGGCCAGAGACATGAAGCAACACACACAGTAGATGTGATGTGCTTGTGTGTACACCCTGTCGTACAATGGCTACACACGGTCCAACTATGGCCTTTGTGTAATGGTTATATTGCAGATGTGGAACACTAGACATCCTACAGGCCTGTGCACATCTTGTGTAGGCATGACATCAATCCACCACATAAGATGTGTTGAACATATTGAGGGTGTCACGACATGACAGCAGTCACCTGTACAGTATTCACATCAGCCGACAGATACAGTACATTCCCCTTTCTGGTGTTGGACATCAATGTCATACTTGCTCCTCGTGTCTCTGTGTGTGTGTGTGTGTGTGTGTGTGTGTGTGTGTGTGTGTGTGTGTGTGTGTGTGTGTGTGGTACACAGATGTCATGTGGGACATGGTGTACCGACGTGTTCACCATGTCTGGCCATAGTTGCCGGGCAGCAGCAATATGGTTGCAGATGTGCAGCGGTGTCATCCATATAGCCTTCAGTGACCTGTGTCACACATTCCACATCATGGTTTAGTGTGTATACACCTCAGTGATGTGGGTCACATTCCACAGTATATATGTATTGCATCTGAACACAGTCATGGCTATGAACTGTGTCTGTAACTCACACTGTATAGCAATAGAGACGCCTCATGATTTCCTGCAATGGCTGTGCACATCAGCTAAATGTGCAGTATATCTGTAGGGCAGACAGACAACACTACATTGGGACACCATTACCCCACTGTATATTTGACAGGACACCATTGTGTTAAACATGTATGCATGTCATTGCACACATCAGCAGATCACATGTCATACTACATGTGATTGTTAAGGTCATATGCCACACATCAGGCAGGTGTACTGTTAACCTGTGCTGGTCTACATGGTGTAAAACAGGGATGTATGCTAACTACTACTATGATTGTGTAATTTGCATGCTGTCTGCTATGACACATGCATGCTGTTGTGTGCATCTCAGGGATATATGATAACTACCACTATTATTGTCTGTGCTGCATGCTGTCTGCCATATCACAGACATGTTGCATGCCTTCTGTCATATCACATGTGTGTGTGTGTGTGTGTGTGTGTGTGTGTGTGTGTGTGTGTGTGTGTGTGTGTGTCTGTGTGTGTGTCTATTGTATAGATTGTAATGTACAGTTCTTGTCTGCCCTCAAAGGTGATGTAGGTGTATTGCCCTCTTGCGGTCCATCTGATGTTAGTGTCCACACAGACTCTAGCAGTGATGTGCTTGTGTGTACACCCTGTCATACAATGGCTACACATGGTCCAACTATGGCCTTTGTGTAATGGTTATATTACAGATGTGGAACACTAGACATCCTACAGGCCTGTGCACATCTTGTGTAGGTGTGACATCAATCCACCACATAAGATGTGTTGAACATCTTGGGGGGTGTCACGACATGACAGCAGTCACCTGTACAGTATCCACATCAGCCCACAGATACAGTACATTCCCCTTGCTGGTGTCAGACATCAATGTCATACTTGCTCCTCGTCTGTGTGTGTGTGTGTGTGTGTGTGTGTGTGTGTGTGTGTGTGTTTGTGTGGCACACAGATGTCATGGTGAACATGGTGTACCGATGTGTTCGCCATGTCTGGCCATAGTTGCCAGACAGCAGCAATATGGTTGCAGATGTGCAGGGGTGTCATCCATATACCCTTTAGTGACCTGTGTTACACATTTCACATCATGGTTTAGTGTGTATACACCTCAGTGACGTGGGTCACATTCCACAGTATATATGTATTTTATCTGAACACAGTCATGGCTATGAACTGTGTCTGTAACTCACACTGTATAGCAACAGAGATGACTCATGATTCCCTGCAATGGCCATGCACATCAGCTTAATGTGCAGTATATCTGTAGGGCAGACAGACAATACTGCATTGGGACACCATTACCCACTGTATATTTGACAGGACACCATAGTGTTAAACATGTATGCATGCCATTGCACACGTCAGCAGATCACATGTCATACTACATGTGATTGTCAAGTTCATATGCCACACATCAGGCAGGTGTACTGTTAACCTGTGCTGATCTACATGGTGTAACACAGGGATGTATGTTAACTACTACTATGATTGTGTAATTTGCGTGACATCTGCTATGACACATGCATGCTGTTGTGTGCAACCCAAGCATGTATGATAACTACCACTATTATTGCCTGCGCTGCATGCCATCTGCTGTATCACATGCATGTTGCATGCCTTCTGTCATATCACATGCATGTATGTCTGTGTGTGTGTGTGTGTGTGTGTGTGTGTGTGTGTGTGTGTGTGTGTGTGTGTGTGTGTGTGTGTGTGTTTCTGTGTGTGTGTCTATTGTATAGATTGTAATGTACTGTTCTTGTCTGCCCTCACAGGTGATGTAGGTGCATTGCCTTCCTGCAGTCCATCTGATGTTAGTGTCCCCACAGACTCTAGCAGTGATGATGAACGTATGATTGAGGCACAGGCAGGGTTTCCAGGGGCTGAAACTGTGCCATTGGTTGCCATTCCACCTATACCTCCCTCATCACCACACACAGATCCCATGCCTACACATACCCCATCACCAGTGGCCATAAAGGAAGGACAGTTGGCACGTGGTAGCTTGGAACAGGAAAGTGTGGGGGCTATGGAAAGTGTTCCTGCACACCATGGTATCAGCCAACTGACTGGTGGTGCCCCACACAGGCACATGGCCAGTGCTGCTTGTAAGAGGACCTCAGGCCAACATGGTCCTGCAAGATAGAGTGCAACAGCTGGTGTCACCAGATGCATGTTTCAGGCTATAATGGAGGCACAGGCACATGCTGAATGGCACAACAGAGAAGATCAGAGGCTTCAGAGGGCTGCTGTCCATTCTTTAAACAACAACATCCAGGCAATGGTAAATGCTCAACAGCAGATTGCTGAAGCTTTGGAAAGATGGTTGGGTGACATGGTTGGAGTCCTTGACTGTGGCATGACAATCTGCGAGCGTGAGCTGTCTGTGTTGGAACATCTGGTAGGAGTGAGGCATTGGGCATGTGGACGTAGGCCTTGCTACATCATCTGTTTCAAGTCTACGTGTACGAGCTACCTCACATTTCCGCTCCCATAGTGGCGGTAGCAGAAGCAGTGCATCTGGTGCTGTTCTGTCCACACCACGACACAGCAGGCCACATGCACTTGGCCCTGGATGGTCCCAATAGGGACACAGTTCCAGTGGACAAGTGTCATCAGACAGTACCCAATCTGCACTTCTGCCTGGTAGTGCCCATGCAACCCCTGGCAGGCACAGGTCACATGTCCGTGGCCGGACACCGTGAACTGCAAAACCTGGCCTGTACAGCCGCAGCTGTCAATAATACCCCTGTGTAGGCCAGGCACATGCCAGAACTATGTACATACATACACGCACACACTGGAAACATATGTAGGGCACCACAACACACACATGCTTAACATCCACACATGCCCGATTAGATCAAAGGCCCTAACCCACACACATGATGTCATCCAATGGTGCAGCCTAGGTCTCTGGAAAACATTATCAATCTGTGCATATGGTGATGCCTGTACCGCATCCCTGACATCTACACCATCGGTGCAGGGACATGCTCATATGGTCTAATGCACAGGGTGAACAGACTAGGAAGATAAGTGCAGTTTACAATTGTTGAGTACTGTTGACAGGCAGCAGACATACCATGTACTACAGGTGTACAATGCATTTTGTACTGTTAACAGTATGTGTCTCATGTAACAACAGTAACTGCATGTTGGTCATGATGTTCTGCTTTCCTCCTTCAGGTCTAATTGCACGTGCCGGTAGATGTCATTGTTTGCAGTTAGTGTCCCATATGTCAATGTGGACTACTCACAGATATGTATGAATATACCAGCATGCACCATGTAACTGCTACATAACAGTGAGAATGTCCCACGTTCCAAACATGTCTACTGATCCAAGAGCATGATAGCTGTGTATTAAGCTACTGTGGCTACAGACGTGACATCCATACTGGGTGACATCACACGTACAGTTACATGGAGATGTAAGGTAAGAGAACGGTCTAGCTGATTACAAGGGTAGATGCCAGTGGGAAGTGTGATGCCTCATTGGGAAGCAGTAATACAAATTCCCATGACAGGATGCCAACACACAACTGCACCCACACTCTCAGGTATTGACACACATGTATTCAGTGACACAGTAACACACCCACACACTCACAGATTCACCGACACAGTAACACACACTCACACACAGTTGCTACTGTTGAGGTGAGGACCCCTGCCTATGTGCAAATCATCATTACAGTACTGTGCACCTACATGACGCGCCACAGAGAATACACATGTACAGGTAGTAAGTATGGCCTATGATCGGGAACATCAACACTATAATAAATTGCATCGCCTGGATGGGGGAGGGGTCTTATCAGTTCAGTATGGCAACATACATCCTCACTCCAGAGACCAGACAGCCATACATACACACACACACACACACACACACACACACACACACACACACACACACACACAGATACACACACTGTGGCATTCAGCATTGAATACACCTGTGTCACGCATATACAGATACCTCACATGTGTGAGATACACGCCCCTGCCTATGTCTGCTTTCTACATTGCAGTCTGTACAGATGTGTACACTAGTGTACAGGAGAGTGAGTAACAATTGAGATGTATCCCCCACCATACGTGACATATAAAGACACACACGCAACTACGCATGCCAGTACTGTGAATCAAAGACCTGCCTAGCTCATGATATGTATGACAGACTTATAGCAGTATTGCATGCGTTACATAGTGTATTGATGCTTCCTTTGGCAACAGTGCTGATATATGCACATGGGACGTCTTAACTGTTAACAGGTGTCAAGTGATTTACCTTCGGTGTCACCCTGACTGCTGTCTAAGTTGTGTGTTATGTCCTTCAATTAACAAAACCATTGCTTACCGGTTACACAGGTTATTGTAGGACTGCTTGTGACACAACTGTGAGCTGTCCTCAGCAAACATTCATCTGCAAAGATGCCCCACCACTTAGTTATTTCTACACATCTGTCCATACCTGAGGTACATCTTTCCGTACATTCAGCATATCACCATATACAGTTGGCAATGTTGAGGCTGCATTGCAACTGCATGATGTACTAAGATACATGTCACCTGCATACATCAGCAACTGCACACGCATGGTATCTGAACGCATACCACTACATGTACATGTGTGTAGGTCCTACAATCCTGTCATTTGGGCATGTTTGTAGGCATTGCAATTGGTGGACGTGTAATGATATACATGACACATGCATTGTTGTATGATATGATAGGTGTAATGGATGACCGGTACAGAGGGAATGTTACCTCTGTCAACATTGATATCACACCTTATGTACTGTTAGCATTCAGCAGCCATGGACCTACATTCCATGTGTATGTGTGTAATGGATGTAGCCACCTGTTTGCACAAAGGACAATAACAGCTATGCTATTTACATGTATGTTGTGTGTGTGTGTGTGTGTGTGTGTGTGTGTGTGTGTGTGTGTGTGTGTGTGTGTGTGGAACGGACAGGTACATGTATATCATATCCAAACATGAGGGTGTACACTGGTGTACAGCAACAGTCATCTGCTAATGCTGTAAATAACTGAGGGTCTCTTGTATGTGTACAGCTGACCTAGTTACAGACAGTGGTATCACTGCATTGCATAACACATGATGCAACTGTGTCAGTACATGGGTACTCTCTACAATTGATGTAGAGCTTGGTACAGTCCACTGGTCAAGGGTCACATGGTGGTGTACTCTTCTATGTCCTACAACATGTGTGGATGTGTGTTGGTGGTCCGAAGGCATGGTGGTGTCTGAGGTTTACATCCTAGAATGCAGCATGTGACACTGTGTCCTGCACATGACTCATTTGTGATGCCTTTCGTGGGGGTACCGGTCAGTACATGTGAGTGGCCTCTATGTATGTGGGGACACCACCACCTGTACCTGTGTTATGGCCCACATGTCTGGTTCTGAGGTATATGGTGGTAGTGCTATTATGCACTACAGAGCCATCAGCCAAGTGTTCCTCACTGCACAGATGTTAGTATTCCCCATTGTTGGATCTGCAGTGAGCAGCTGTGATTATGGATGCTACACATCTAGCACTGGTTAGCATAAGCATACAATGCAGTTGTCCTCTAGGTGTCAGGGTGTTATCCTGTGTTTAGGACATTTGCCTTAGAATGGCACTATATGGGCAGATGCGACTTGGGTATTATCCCCACTCCCTTGAATCATGGATGCATGTTACATATGACAAAGGCCTGTCTACTGTCAGTCATGCCATCCCAGAATGACAAACACTGTACAACCTCGTACTTACAGCAGGACATTGGCTCATTGTGTTGATCAAGCAGTTGCCACTTCTAGCAAGGCTCATTGTGTTGGCCAAACAGTTTCCACTGCTAGCAAGACATCACTGCGAGTGGCGATATTGTGCTTGGTATAGGATGGTACATCTAAGATGATGGACAGCAGCAGACATTGTGTAAAAGACTGGTGTCAGATATATGTAGAACAGCATTCCTGCTAACAATGACAACTACTAACACTAGAGCCCATTACAATGTGTTCTTTACGTCTACCTGTAATAGCATGGCCACTGTGGCCTTCCGTGTTTAGAATCAGAGTGCATCCCAGACAGCCCTGTGCTACTAAGTGTATGAGCATGCCCAGTTTAACCTTGTGTAGATGGACACATAGTGGATTCCGAACAGCCTTGTGCTACTGTGTGAGCATGCCCAGTGACACCTTGTGTCGGTTATGTGCCTCTGTGTATGGGCATGGCCATTGCAACCCTGTATAGTGATAGTAGTCATCCATTCCACAGATGGGCATACTCCAGGTCAGGATGGATTCCTAGTTTAAACACACAGGTTCACAGGTATGTACATCTTAACTGCCAGCATCCCTGTTAATCTCCATATTCCTAGAAGGTCATAATGACAGCCTTGAAATGTGTAGTCTGTGTGGCACGACTGGTAACTATGTAGTATTGTAATAGTGATCTGTAGATAGGCAGGTGTTTTGTTCCCACCACTGGTGTGTGTGTGTGTGTGTGTGTGTGTGTGTGTGTGTGTGTGTGTGTGTGTTTGTCCCCATCTGACTGAGGACTGAGTAATGCTTTTAGACTGCTCACACTCCATACATTTTTTATACCCACCTTTGGCAAGGCTGATGATGTCACCCATCTGCAAATACACCTCTGGGAGTGCTGTGTCCCAATAATCTTGGTAGCGTGTTCTGTAACTGTGTAATGCTGTAGTGTAATAAAGTAGTTAGGTTGGTGTTCTAATCCCAGACTTGGTGTGTGTGTGTGTGTGTGTGTGTGTGTGTGTGTGTGTGTGTGTTTGTCCCCATCTGCCTGAGGACTGAAAAATGCTTTTAGACTGCTCATTCTCCATACAATTTTTATACCCACCTATGGCAAGGCTGATGATGTCACCCATCTACAAATACACTTCTGGGAGTGCTGTGTCCCAGTAATCTGGGTAGCGCATTCTGTAACTGTGTAATGCTGTAGTGTGCTAAAGTAGTTAGGTCAGTGTTCTAATCCCAGACATGCCAAGTTTGTGTTTGTGTGTGTGTGTGTGTGTGTGTGTGTGTGTGTGTGTCTGCCTGCATGAGACAAGTATAGTACTTTGTAGAGTATGCACTCTCTGTACAAATCTCATGACCACCTTTGTCATTCCTGCTGTTGTCACCCACCTAGGTATACACCTGTAGGCGTGCTGCAACCCAGTAGTCGCCATAGCATGTGCCCTAAAAGCTTATTGCTGCAGTGTGATACAGTAGGTAGGGGTTTGTATACATGACATAGCAAGTGTGTGTTTGTCTGTCAGAGCCTGTGTAGAGGTGGCCGTGATTGTCTTACCATTGGACCGGTTTAGGAGTGGATTTTGTAGTTTTCCTATATGGTGTTCATCTTATGACACATTGGCCATCTCACAAGGAGTACAGCTGTCAGTCAGCCATGAGACTATGTTGGCAAGCCATACCCATACATCTGACAAAAGGCCTGGTGAACAAAGTATGCAGCCCTACTAGTACCCGGTATATATCCCACACCCATGTGCCATGCACAAACAAACTTGCTTAGGATATCCCACTATGTTGCTAATACCATGCACATTGATGACAGATAGTAGGCATGGTGTGAATGCAGTGGCCTGCAGAGGACATGGCACCCTGTACAGCCGTACAATAGGCACATATATGCGGACATTGTTCCTTCACTATGTTCCACACTGGATGCCTGCAACATATGTGGTGCCATCAAATGTGATCCACAGAGGACAGACAATGCTGTACACATGTGCCCTGTATGGACCCATGCCACTGACACAATTGAATACCTGTTTCATACTATCAATGCAGGTGCAGGGTTGAACTGCTCACTATAAGCAGGTTTCGCCACACCAGGCCAGTATTGGCATATCGGGGGATAACAGGCTGTGTACACAACATGTGCCTGCCAAACCAGGTACACCTGTACATGTCACTGTACAGTATTGTGGGACATGCACATCCCAGGCAATGTCCATGTGAAGGACTATCAAAAACAGACATGGCATGCATTGCAAAGCTATGACCATACACATTGGTAAACAGGATGTCAGGCCAGATCATGCAGTACCCATCTGTGTGGGACATTGCAGACACTACACCCCTGCACTGCACACCATTGTCAGGTGATGCGATGCCAAGGATTACCCCTCACCCAGCCTTGTACAGCCATCTTGCACAGCCAACCACAACACACCCATGAAGCAATGCATACCTGCATGCCAGTACTGGCACCTTGTGTCGGCGTGTGGGTTGTGATGCTCCCAACCACAGTCACTCCCAGTATAACCCTCATTGGCATACCAACAGATGTCAAGACTTTCACATGCCCTAGCCCATAGAACCTCCAGATATCCCCTGTGGTGCATGTAGTCCTGTGCATTACTGCAGTGTGGCAAACTAAGTAGTTAGGTTGTGTATCTGTGGCCCTGCAAAGAGTGTCAATGCATATCCATTAGAGAGTGTTGTTGTGGTGACAATGGCATCCATTCACATGGACAGCCATGTGTGCCACACCTAATGTATGTCTACTATATCTCTGTTGCAGATGTCACTCACCTACACATATATATGTTCTTACAGCACAGCAACATGTCGCCTTTGTGGCACATGTAGTAACGGCATGCACATGTAATAGTAATGAGTAGTCAGTCGGGGTTTGACCCCTGTACTGTTCGGCGTGTGCCAGATGATGCTTAGGGTTGAGTCTCCAAGCCCTTCCCTGGTGTACTTTGCCTGTCCCACCCACACACTGTCTGGTGGATGTGGAGGTGTACACCTGCACAGCAGCAGCATGTGTATTGTAAGTGATGGACATGGTCAAGTGATGGCCACTGCACCTATTTCTGTCCTCCTCTAGCTGATTGCATGTGGTACAGCTGTGATGGTGTTCCCATAACCATCAGCATGATAAACACAGTACACTATCTAGGGAAAACGTGTGGTTATTTGGCCATGACAGTCGCTGTGAGTGGTACCTGGATGTGGTGTTCTGACACGGCATCATAGATGATATCTGGATGCACCTCAAACATTTTCCACCGTGGAAAATAGCCTAAAGATGAGGATGATGTGCCACACATGACTACAGCATGTAAGTGTAGCTATGCTGCATTGAGACTACTGCCTGTTTAACATGTGTGTGGTAATGGCTATTCTGCATGTTATAATACAGACATGACAGTACTCTGTTCATGAGAGACCCCCATCTGTAGGGCCATCTGTGAACTGGTCAGTGTGGGCAACCATTTGTTTCCTGTGTTACACACTGAACACACATCTGTGCACAGCAAAAGCATGGTGTGAGGATTGCAGACAGTACATGATGATAGGGATGTGTTACTGCCATCGCATCCCTGACTGTGTCACATGAGACAGTGGTATGACAGACACTGTGTGGGGTTCCCAGTGACAAGCCAATAATGGGCAACTGTTCATAGCTGCGGTCACACATCTACTACACATTGTACAGATGGCATGCAGTATATATGCAAGTGTTGTGCTCCCTCTGCAAATGTATACCATCTGTTGTGTTGGGCTGATGGTTGTGTTGGGTTGATGGTGATATCTATGCATACTGTTGTAGGTAATCCTGTATGCTGTTGTGTTGGATTAATGGTGTTATCTATGCATACTGTCATAGGTAATCCTGTATGCTGTTGTCTATTACTAAGCCATATGTGGGTTTAAACTGCAACACCATAGGTTGAATGGGTTGGGAGGTCCTGGCAGAACATCCTATCCCACTTCAGCTGACCACGGCACCGGGCACTAGCACATCTGGGGCCCAGCATTGGACATCAACCTCTGTTGGCTCTGCACCACCTTCTGGTGGTACCACCACTGAGGATGGAGCATGTCCCCCCTGGGAGCGGGACCAGACAGGTACATGTCTGCTGTCGTGCCATCCCGGACGTGTTGCGTTGGTGGCTCACTAAGAGGTTCCAAAGCCAGATACGCCAGCTCAAGGGTGGAGTGTCACATTTACAGGGTGATGCTGCCCCTCCTGGACAGCCCCCAGCATTGCCTCCTTTGCAGCTGTTTAGGTGCAGTGGCACTTGCCCATGGCTGGGGACCTCCGTCTCACTGTTCCCATGGGCTTGTATATGCTGAACACCCATCCCCGTCCGGGGTGTATCCCCCCCACCTAACTCATATACCAACCCTGTATGCTGTCTTTTCTGTGATCCTACTTATCCTCCACGGCCATACCTACACTCCTTCCCCTACATCCGACCCTCACCTATGGAAACATAAGGCCAATCAGCTCCTAGGACAACATCTGCCCTATACATAGCTGTCCATTACACCCATGTGCCCATCGGACACATGAAACCCTTGTAATATGCATCACAACATACTTCTGTTATCCTCACCCCTGTCTCTCAGGCGCACGATCCTGGTATGCACATCACTCCTACATGGTCCAGGTACACATGATGAGGACGACCCCATTGTACACACAACACTACCTTCTATGATTACCCCA
Organism: Protopterus annectens; assembly: GCF_019279795.1. Classification (NCBI taxonomy): domain Eukaryota; kingdom Metazoa; phylum Chordata; order Ceratodontiformes; family Protopteridae; genus Protopterus; species Protopterus annectens. The sequence continues at coordinate 1,465,984,338 of NC_056743.1, forward strand.
TTTACCTTTATCATGATGATGATATTGCACGCAGCACCTTGCAAGAGTACTGTTCACACATAATGATTGGACAGGTACTGTTTTGTTAATGTACATTACATGCACAGAGTGATGTATACAGTCAATGTACAACTATTTGCATGTATGAATGGCACATGTCTGTCTGAGGGAGTCTTGAGATCACATAGAGCAACACCACTACATAATACAGGCATCGCTGATGTTTTCCGTTTCATTTGTTTGTAATGCTTTGTTGCCACATGGTATGTTCCTGATATATCTCTATATATGCATGTACCTATATGCTGGACATAAACAGTCACATATACATCTACATGATGGGATGCATTCCTATATTGTTGAATGACTGCGCTGTATGATATGTTTGTGGTACTGTCCATTGTCTGTATATCTGTCATGGCGTATTGGCAATTCACATTAGCTGTGTGTGCAGGGTCCTGGTTCCGACCCTTGCAGAGGATGTTTATTTGGTTGCAGGGCAGAACAAGCCCATTGGATACGGAGGGAGTATGGCACATTAAAGCAGTTAGGAGTGGGTGTGCGTGGGTTTGCGTGGTATTAAGCACTGCTGACCTCTGGTTACAGCTTCTTACACTCAGTTAGTCTCTACATTGCTTTACCAGTGCAATACTCGTATACTGGTAACCAAACACGCTTACACCCGCTCACTCCTGCACTTGAAAATGCACCGACATTGGTACTTGCATCTGTCACTCACACCCCTGGGTGGGAGCGAGGACTACAATATTACCTTGTGATGCCTATTACATTGGACTGCATGACTACTGTATCGGGAATGGCTGCCCATTAGGAGAAGGCATGGCGTTCGACTGTATGGAATCAGCGGCTTGTCCAGTGAATTAATCATATTATTTGTGTGTTCCTCATACAATCTGCTCCCATCTGGCTGATACATGGGAACCGAGACTCTTCAATACAGACAAGTAATTGTGTTTTGGGAGCCACATCCATCGGCCGAGTCATGCTACCGCATACCTGTTATAGGTCTGCCAGCTTTTCAATTGACCAAGGTGGGACTTTAGGGTTAACACCTGTCCCACTTTGTGAGGGACAGTCTCTCTTTAGGCAGTTGTGTCCTGCAAAAATAATCAAGACATAGCAAATGTCCTGATTATGTTTCTTTAATAGTTGCATAAAACAGTTATTTTATATATGAAACTTCTTTATGTTATGTGAAGTAGTATAAGCAATTCAAATGTTACTAGAATAAGCTTTTATTTGTGCAAATAAGTATAATTCTGTACTATGCATGGCTGTAGGTATGTTTTGTCCTGGAAAGTATGACATTTCTACAGAACATGTCCCACTTTGGCCATTTGGAAAGGTGGCAACCCTATAGGACCTGTATGCAGTGAAGTCAGATTTTGCAGGCCAACACATACCCACAGCCAGTAGAAATGAGAGTACTTCACTGTTTTGCCTAAATAAACGGTTATTCTTGTAGCATTATAGTTGCTTATACTGTTTCTTATAACATTTAGGTGTTTCAGATGCAAAATAATTGTTTTACGCAACTACTACAGACAATATAGGAAATCTTTGTCCTAAATCACAGGGCATTTGCCATAATTACATTTATTTTGCAGGACATAACTGCCCCAAGGGGAGTGTCCCTCGCAAAGGTAGACAGGTGGTAAACCCACCCCTATTATTCTATCATCTTTCTAAGGTAGTCAGCGGAACATGCACTTTCTCTCACTAGCACACCTCTCATACAAATGGGGAAGAATGAATAATGAATCAGGGACACTGCATAACAACCTCAGGGACACATTTAGAAGTTTGGTGGTATTAACCTGACACACTGACGGACCCAGAGCACATATGTATTCAAACACATTGTCTGAGGTACATGCTGTTTATGACTCTTACATGTTGTCATTATTCATTACGTGTATTCTGCCACCTTTCCTCCTAATATCACTAGTTCTAGGAGGGTTTAGTTGGGACTGTGTTAGATTCTGATTCGTAATCACAGACGTCCCTGGTAATCGGGGACAGTTCAATTATATGGTCCCTATGTGTTCCCCCAATGGTTTACAGACTATCCAGTAGATGTGCTCTTTAGGTTTGGGAGGTATGGGCATCTGCTATACCCGCATTGGAATATTACTTACATCCACGGGGCGGTACTAATACGTCTCTGCCAGCCAACACCTGGACGCCTAGGCCCATAATTGCATACCCATAGTTCCCCTACCTGCCACTCCTCTACAGCACTCATCCTTACTATGGGTGCAGGTGGGATATGAACACACCCCTACACACTGCCCACTATCCCCATGTCGGGACACATGTCGTACGTTGTGTGAACCCATGTGTTATCAGGCTTGCACAACCTACTGGTCCGTGTACAGCTACATCCTGGTCACAGCAATCTTTACAGGGCTTGGCTACAAGAAGAAAAATTTTGGTGTCCCACAAGGGACATCGCTGTCCATGTTTAAAGTGTAGACCTTGTAGATCTCTCCCACTGGTAGTTTCCTACCGGTGGTCTGGGAAGCAGTGGTGTATTTACCTTTATTATGTGTCTGTATGTCTCACCGGCCTAGCTGGGGGGGGGTGGGAGTAGATGTTTGTTTACTGAACCTCCCACCAATATATGCCCGGTCTGAACACATGTTACCCGTAACTGTTGTAACATAACCTAGGTATATACATGTGTATATTTACTGTAACATATATATATATATATATATATATATATATAT